>NC_065557.1:29304542-29394542 GCF_022605725.1 Anthonomus grandis grandis
ACTTTGGGACGTAGCCCTGAGCAAGGGACGACCTGAATAGTCTGACTATATTCGAGGCAATGAGGACTGTGTACAGGCTATACGTCCTCGGCGAACTACGTGCTAGCGAGACCGGTCACGCAAAAATTTGGTCACGGGCCATACAGGAATGTCCTCTCCTTCTGATGGGCAGTGACTGCATGGCTTCAGTGACTGTGGACTGCGAGGGATTCGTGATGCACATTGCAGGCAGAGAGGAGTGGCAGCATTCCAACAGACCTGCATTGCTAAATAGGGGGACCATCTGGTACACAGATGGCTCCAGAATGAATAACAGAGCTGGATCAGGGCTTATTGGTGGGATCCCACATACCAGTAGGGCATACTCGCTGGGGGAGCACGACACTGTCTTCCAGGCCGAAGTATTCGCTGTATTAAAATGCGGACAGAAAATCCTAAGCTGCGGACACCGCAATACAGTCATATCAATATGATCAGCAGAGCTGCCATTAAGGCTATCACGGCCGCAAAGGTAAGCTCCAAGCTTGTACTAGAGTGCATAAAAGTCCTGAAAAAACTGGTACAGTTTAGATGCAGGGTCCAGCTCGTCTGGATACCTGGCCATGCAGGTAATGAGGAAGCAGACTCTCTTGCCAGACTGGGATCCGCGAATGTGCCAATGGGGCCGAAACCCATAGTTGGTATCGCCAAATGCGTTGCGTTCGCGTCTATAAAGGGTCTGCTGGACAAGTGGCCCCACCGAAGATGGACTGAGTCCCCTGGTATGAGACAGGCCAAAGCGCACATAGGTGGGCCCTCTGCCTGTCTCACCAAAAATCTACTTCGCCTAAAAAGACGCGAAATTCGGCTAGTGACAGGTCTTTTAACCGGTCACTGGCACTTAAGAAGCCATCTCCATACTATTGGTATTGCGGACAACCCGGAATGCCGATGGTGCTGTGAGGAGGATGAAACCGTTGACCATGTAGTCGGGGAGTGCCCAGCACTCACGCGCGCCAGGTTCAAATACTTGGGGCTCTGGTAACCCCCGGTGGGGCATGACGGGTCCATCAGGAGACCTATATGCACAACTGCCTTGGCAGCCCACTGTTTCGTCAATTCAATTCAAAACTCCAATTCCAGTTGTTTGGAATTGGGATGTTTTTTTTTGTTTTTATAGACATTATCTCTTATTTTCATCATATTAGGTAGTTCTTCAGCTATCCATCCATAATTTTATATGTATTTTTAGTTCCTTTATTTTATGGCATTCTTGAATATTGTTATGGCTTACATAAATGTCAAAAGTATTAGAAAATTTTTTGTGATCTATGGATTTTACTTTATGTATTATTTTGGGTTTGAATGTTTTACTTATGCGTATTAAATTAAATCTAACGGTTGGTGTCATTACTTGAACAGTTGATATTATAACGGTTGGTAGGTTGATATAATTGGTACCTTGATAGTACCTTGATGTTGCATTGCCAGGTTGTGCAGGTGTCTGGTTTCTTTGGGATGCCTTGGCCGATGTTGATCTGAAAATTAGAATGAGATTTCATTCTGTATGAGGTCTGTAATACTTGGTTGGGCAAAATTTGGGGCTCTTTTCATATATTTTATTATTATTTTATTGTAGGTCAAGTGTAATGAGTCTCCATTTCAGTAAAATTATAAACAAATTAACTGACAAACCGAAATATTGATTTTCTTCTTGACACCTCAAGTTTTGTTGTGCCTGGTACGTATTTACAGTACTGCCTATTTGATGCAGGAATTATCTATATTTTCAGTAATATTCCAAGATTGACATATGACTTAAACATGGTAAAATCTAGAGGGGACACGTTTTAAGTAGCACATGGCATATATTTTCTTATAATTCATTAAATATTTGCATCTATACTGATTGTAATTTAGGGTTTATAAAGGCAACTGACTTTTTAAGGTGAAATTTTCCTAAAAATTATTTTGTTTACCTGGAAAATTCTTCTGTTAGGTTTCTCACATGTAGTTTAAATTTAGGCCTTTTATCTACCCCCTTGCAACTACCATTTGGGTCTCCTCATCTATTTGCGCAATAGTTGCATCATCCACTTCTCCATTCCATGTAATTTTCATTATTGATATTGTGAAAATCTTGATGGTTGTTACTTTAAACCACTGAAGACATACTCTCCTTCTTGAGGTACACCAGGTGGGCCCCATATCCCTCTAATTATGAACCATGGCAAGAAAAAGGTATACGCAAATTTAAGCGTAAAACAAAAGTCACCCACATGGTTTTTAATACTAATATAGCATGTTGAAAAGGGTAGGAAGACTTTTCTCCACAAATAAAAATGCTAATCTTTTGTCTTTGATAGGATATATATATATATATATATATCCTATCCTATTGCATAATATATACCTAATTTATATTAATTTAACATCTTCTCGGATTTGCCGAAAATTTGTCTATTGCAATAAACTCACTGCTTTCTTTTAAATAATTTTAACACTTCATTTTGCGCAGAGTAGGTAAGTTCTTAAGCCTCCGAGATTTTTATGATTTCCATTTCTTATGAAACTTATTTTTTTCTCTAATAACTTTGGTTGTAGCTTTAGAAGCATAATGAGGAAAACTTTTGGCTTTTCCTACTGAAGGGACTCTTTGATTATAATTATCGGAATAATTTGTAACAAAATTATAAAATAATTTCATGGTATGATTATTTTCATTATTAGAATTTTTATATGTAGTGAAATATAATTTAAAAAAAAGTTTGTTCAATTAGTGTAGAACAAACAAAACGATATATAAGATCTATGTAAGTTTCTTGAACTGAATATAATCCCTGAGTTAAATTGCATTCTTTTCATCTTTCAAAAAATATAAAAAGAATTATAAATAATTCTTACAAAGAAAAAATTTATTCGTTTAAATTTAAAATTTAAACGAATAAAATAAAAACAAAAACACACTTTTTCACTTTTAATAAATGTAAAGGGCAAAACCACATTCAAATTAATACAGAAGCCTTGCATAATTTAACAAGCCTATCCAATCTCTTTTATGTAGGTTGAATATTCCCAGACAATTGCAATTTTTCAGTTATTTTCATTTCTGCTCTGTTACGTATTTAAGTTTAATACGGTGAAGCTGAACTCGAGTGAAACGGTTCCAAATCCTCCATTAAAGACCTTTCACGGGAAAATTAAATCAATAATCCAACTTACCCAGTTCCGGCCGCTAAATCTCATCATTAAGCGTAAAGCGTAATCTATGTAATATTTATCCTGTAAACGCAAGATTTGTTCAGAGTCTTTCTAATTGACATAATACATAGAAAATAGTATAGATGCACTTAATTGTGTTAAATAGTTTTTATTTAGCTCAGGTTTATAAGTAGGGTTACCCTGAATAACAAAAAAAGATCTGAAATATTTATATAAAATATTCTTCATAGAAAATATAAGAAGTACAAAGAGAATAATATCCGTAACATCCATTTACGCGATTTTTTAGCAAAGGTTCAATAATTTAATTAGTTAGATCTACATTTAATAGATGTAGGGTCAAAAGTACTGTTACCAAGTTAATAATATTAACTTTACCTTTTTAAAGCTTTTAGATATTATACAAAGTGACGACCAAAAGTATAGGAAATTTTGAATACTTGAGAAATCTATGCAAAATTTTATTTTAATAAAATACAGATAAAATATTGGAGTATTGGAAATTTTTTCAATAATCTTTTTATAAGCTCCTAAACTTTTTTATAATGAAAGCCTTTTGCTTTGGGTACTATAAGGGTATTTGGGTATAATAATCACAAGCTTTTGGGTCTGGCAACCATAATGGACATTTAGTGCCCGTTTGAAAATAAAATGTTATAGAAATAATTTTTGCAAGAAATTTGTTGAGTTTCATGGTATATAAAGTAACACCATCTTGGCTAAAACAATGTTTCATTTTTATAAGAAACTCTGTTTAATTGGTATTTTAAAAACTACCTAATTTTATATGATGAATTTCTAAAATTTATATGACGGACAGAGTTAATAGATATACCAATCTTATATTTAACTTCAAGAATATAGAACTGAATAATCCTCCTCGGTATCGCACACCATACTGTCACTGACTTTTGAGCAATATATCTAACCACACTTTCATTAATTGGTATATACGGACAATTGGATGTGCGTCTTATTAGACAATCACAAAATATATATATTTGAATTTTGTATAGATAAATATTAATATCTTTATGCAATATTTGAAGTAAAAATGTTTTAGAAATTCGGAATGCCTAAAATCATTTATGACTGTTTTCCTCAGAAACCTTTCCGCGAGTTATGTTTTTGATATATTATATTATGATTAACTTTTTTGCTTTTTTGCACTTCCAAATTTTTATGGTATACACACATAGTTATTGTGGTACAGCCTAATATTTTTATTAGGCTATTATGAAAATATATAAAAGCACGTTACTAAGCAGGCTACTGCTCCAGGCTGTCATGCAGGAGTCATGGCATGACAAATAGTGATAGATAATTTCAAAAACATAATTGCATAATCAATTATATACAGGGTGTCCCGGGTCATGTGGGAAATCTCTCGGATTCAGGTAGAACATCGAAAAATAATACCGAACCTCCCTATAAAAAAATTCCTACAGGCCTTCTTTACGAAGATACAGCCTCCTAAAGAACGCTGCTGGAAATTAGTTTTTCATAAATTACTTTTAAACTACCCGGTAGAATTTAATAAAAATTTTAGGTGATGAACACTATTAGGGACCTCTTAAAATGACATCCTCAAAATACATTTACCTTGTTTACTTTACCAGGGGCGGACTAGGTTGTACACTTTAATGCGTATATTTTTAACACCCTGTATGTTAAAGTCTAAATAGTCAATTTATCTATATAGTATAAATTTGGATACCTTGAACCCTAGGCTAAAAAAGGTACTCTTGTTCATTATCGGTAAAATGAACCGTTTTGGAGAAAAAATAATAAACAAGCCAATGTTTTTTTTTTTTTTTTTTTTTTTTTTAAGGATATAAGTACGCTAGTTATTTAAAGAACAGAGAAATTTCGATGTAAGTCATTTAATTTAAAATAATACATGTTCCTAAAAGTACAGTGGTGTCTAAAAAACTTTTACAAAATAAAAAAAATAAAAACCTATGATGAGTGTATGTTTTTAAATTAGAAAAAACAACTTACAAAAAATGCCAAAAACCAAATATGTAAACAAAAGTTAAATTCTTCAATACGAGCAATAAACAATTAATTATTAAAAACTTCATAAGTAGGTTCGACGTGGGCTCAGTGAACTCTAACACATTCGCGGGCACGACGAATCGAGGACTGCTGCACTCGCCACAATAACCCAAGATTGTTTTTTATATTAGCACAATGAAATGTAATTCTTTGGAGCAGTTCTTCCCGAGTATCGACTGGGCTGGAATACACCCCAGGTTTTTGAGGTGACCCCATAGATAAAAATCTAATGGCGTTAGATCGGGAGACCGAGGAGGCCAAGTAAAAGGTCCTCCTCTACCTATCCAACGGTTTTCAAAAGTATTATTTAAGTGGTGTACAGCAAGGCTAAAATGGGGTGGGGCTCCATCATGCATAAAATACATATCTCGGCGGGTTGCAAGGGGCAAATCTTCTAATAAATCTGGAAGATTGTTCTGGAGGAACTCCAAATAAAGTTCTCCGTTTAAACGCGGTGGCAGTTCAAATGGCCCAATCAAAAAATTGCCAATAATTCCTGCCCAGATATTTATTGATTGGAATTGATGTTGATGATGAGAAATAATAGTATCACGGAGATTTTCATCAGCCCATACATGCGAGTTATGTAAGTTTTCAATTCCATTTTTGGTAAACCCTGCTTCATCCGTAAAAAGAATCGTGCTGATAAAGTTAGGGTTATTTCGCTGCTGATCTAACAGCCAGTTTGCGAAGTGTATTCTAGGAGCAAAATCTCTGGGCAGTAGTTCATGCACTTCTTGTAAGTGATATGGGTACAACAGTTGTTCTTGAAGTACCATATATACAATTGTTTTGGACGAATGAAGCTGAGCGGCTAATTTTCGAGTACTCGTAGGAGTGTCTGCTACAGCGTCTAAAATATTTTCTTCCAATTGCACTGTACGTGCTGTTCTCCGACCACCATTATTCTTTTTTTTTTCACAACGTCCTAAAATTGCATTAAGGAAATTTAATAATATTACCTTATTAAGTGGAAAACAGAAACCTACCAGTTTCCCTTAGACGTTGATCAACACGTTGAAATGTTTTCAGTTCCGGAATAATGCGATTGGGAAATCTTTCTTCGTACAATCTTTTTGCTTCCAATGCATTGCAAGACGCCAGACCATACATAAGATGCATATCTGCATACTCAATAAAAGTAAACTCCATATTTTGACGTAATTTAAATTAAAAGTTACCAAAAAATACAAAAATTATAAAAATATTATCAAATAAAGGATGAATATTATATATGTATAAAGGTTGACAAAGATTAGGTTTAAATGATAGGTATTTGCTAAATTTGGAGTATAGCAACGTTTGTAACAATAATGCGTTCAAAAATGCAAAAATTCCGATAAATAAGTCAGGTCCAATACAATTGGTTTACATTATTTTTTTAGTTTTTTATGTTTAGTTTTTATCTTAAGAATAACAAAAAAGAAATAAACGTATAATAAATAAGAAATATTTTGTAAAAGTATTTTTTAGGACACCACTGTATTTTTAGGAACATGTATTTTTTTTAAATTAAATGACCTACATCGAAATTTTCTGGTCTTTGAATAACTGGCGTACTTATCTCATTTAAAAAAAATTAAAAAAAAAACATTGACTCGTTTATTATTCTTTTTCTCCAAAACGGTTCATTTTATCGATAATGAACAAAAGTACCTTTTTTTTAGCCTAGGGTTCAAGGTATCCAAATTTATTTTTTTAGACTATAACATACAGGGTGTTAAAAATATACGCATTAAAGTGTACAACCTAGTCCGCCCCTGGTAAAGTAAACAAGGTAAATATATTTTAAGGATGTCATTTTAAGAGGTCCCTAATAGTGTTCATCACCTAAAATTTTTATTAAATTCTACCGGGTAGTTTAAAAGTAATTTATGAAAAACCAATTTTCAGCAGCGTCCTTTAGGAGGCTGTTCTTCGTAAAGAAGTAGGAATTTTTTTTTATAGGAATGTTCGGTATTATTTTTCGATGTTCTACCTGGATCCGAGAGATTTCCCACATGAACCGGGACACCCTGTATAGTACGGAATAAAACTTCTTTCTACCAGAGACTACATTGAATTTTTTTTTAACTGTATTAATTTTTTAGCATTGATTATTGCCAAAAAAGGTTTTTGGTTCACTCGATAACTGATATACCAATAACTCCTTAGAACTAGTACATTAGTGGGTAAGCATTTAACATAAAATGGATTGATGCAGCTAATAAAAGAAATTATCAAAACATTATTACTTATTCACTGTCATTTTAGTTTTACAAAAAAAAATAACGCATATGGTGTTTTAATTCAATAGAACGTTCTTTATATCTTACAACACTACAAAATTTTATTTCTACTATTATATTCATAAAATATTTTATAAATTAATAAAAAGATTAATATAAATAATGATTTTAGTTTTTTCGCTGATTAAAATAATGCTGTTTTTTTATGCTGTTTTTTTGTAAGTAATATTTTGTTTTCTATTGTGTATGAAACTAAAAGAAAGGCCATTCTTATTTAATTTTTATTCTTCTACATAGTCCATAGTGAACTAGATATTACCTGTTTACTATATTTAAATAATACTTTTTATTTTGATTCGAGTACAGATCGAAGCGTTGCTAAATAAGTAAGAACGTCTTTTTTTTGCAATATTATTTTCTGATCATCTTAACCATCATCCACTTTTATAAAGCACAATATTTTTTCATTTAAAACATGAAATTTATTAATTCTTTTTAACTATCCAAACTATAGTTTCTATTTACTTAATTGCATATATTTCTCATTTACCCAAAGTATTAAACTAGATCTTAAAATAATAGCAAAGGTTAGCGGATAAAAAAGTATAATAGGCATACTGTACACACACTTAACTAGAAATCGACCATGATTTTAAGAATGATATAAAAGATTTTGAGTAGGATTTCTAAATGATTCGCTTATACATTTTTACAAATCGAGAATAAACAGTTATTTCGCCAAAGGTAGCGGGATGTTTTCCTATTTGAATTACCACCAAAAATTCAATGATTTAGCTCATCAGTGCCTTCATTGTTATTTTGTTTTTATTTCTCATTGTTATTACATTATATGCTTCATATTATTTTCTGCCAACGTTATTGCGAAGCTAGTTAAAATTTTCATATCAATACAGATATTAAACCAAACCACTTCTATTTAGATCTTTATCTAAATTGGGCTTAAATGAAAATTCGATACCCTTGAATTTAGTATGCGATTTTATCATGAACCTCAGTCAGTTCCACCCCGTTATAATAATCCTACATGTTCAGAAATCAGCAGTATACTCAAACGAGCAAGTGAGTTACAAAATATTGATTTTGATGGTATGCACTGTGACCCAATGTCATATGTACTTATATGGCCGTGTAAAGGGCCAGGTTGAAATACTTCAATGGCAACTGGAGGCGAGCAAAAAACCAAAGTACTTAACCCTACGGCATAATATTTCAATGACAAAATACGTTTCATATAAGCTAATGGTTCGTAGCAATCCTCCTAAAGGTAATTTTAATGTTGTAATTAATGCGGGAAAATTAATCAAATATTTAGTTTTAGATTATTACTAATATATTAAAGGAGGTCAAAGTTTATCCGCAACTAACAAGCAAAACTTCGAGTAGATATTTATATTTTGATCTTGCCAATGCCATGGAGGTGAGAGGTGAAAATTAACATTTAAAAACTACTCGAATTGTTATTTTACCTTTGAGCTTGACTGCCAGCCCACATAATATAATGCAGAACTATGAGATGCAATGATAATGATATAGAAAATTCGGAAAACCTGACTTTCCTGCAATCCTCAGTGGCGTAAAATTAAAAACGGTTTGAATTCATATAAAACATCAAATAATAGATTCGATATTATTGTAAGGGTTTTATATATAGACCTTTTATATACCAAGAGAGATTTACCACATTATCATGTATGACTAACTTTAAAACATTTACTTGAGAAATTTCGGATATTGATAAATGTATATCCGCAGAAATTCCAGACCCTAATAGCACAATATTCTATAACTTAGTTAAGTCACATATGGTGCACGGTCCTTGCGGGAATCAGTTTGTATGCTTGAGAGGAAGCGTATAAAGCAATTTTCCAAAAACATTTATGGAATAAACAAAAGAAAATGTTATTAGTTATGCCCTTCTATTGTAGAATAAATAATGGAAAGACTATCACAAAAAAATTAATAAGAGAGGTGTGGAAATCGACAATCGATACATTATTAATGTATTCTGAGGCTGATATTAACGTATGCAAGTATTCATAGTATAAAATATATACACGAATATGTCTATAAGGAATATAATTATTCTAAGATATGGGTTACTGAAGGGAAAAAGATACACTTCATCATAATGAAGTGTCAATATTTCTGAATACTATGTTAGTTCCAGTGAAGCTGCCTATAGTTCTTTTTCTTACCTAATTATCATTTACTGATTCACTTATATAACTGAAGCTTTATTTAAAGCAGAAATCCAATAAACTGAATTAATGGGGTGGTTTGATTTAAATAGAAATGCAACCACAAGAAGTTTCTGTATATATCCAGAAACACCAATTTATTGTCTGTTATTATTATTACGTTTTATTAGCAAGCAGATATCTTGCCGAAATACTTGGCGTAGGATTTCTAAAAGCCAAAGATTATGTGTCTAAAAATGCAAGTTTTGCACCAAAAAACAAACATCGTAACCACATTAATTTTAAAGTATTAGTTTTAAAACCTGAAACAGACAAACTCTATATATTTTTCGGAAGCTTTTATATAGTTCGGAATTAAGTGCCTAATTTGCCTCCTCATAGTGTAAAACTAAAGCTTGGTGCAATTGTAATGCTTAAAGCAGGACAAAGAGTGAGAACTTGAAACGAAAGACTTTTAGTATTAAAAGATGCCATTTCTCTATTCTCTTTGCATAGACAAAGCTCAAGGGCAAACTTTAGAATGGCAAACCACCAGATCATTTGTTAATTTAAAGGTACAAGTAGTGGCCAAGGGTAGCATTATTTTAAATGTTGTCTACAAGAAGTTCTTTAAGTTGGAAAAAGAGCTTAAAAGAGGTGAAAATGTGGAAAGTGAAGGCCAGGAGGGAGACTGAATAGAGTTGATTGTTTCGGGGATCTTTTCAAAAGGGAGCCAACCAGCATTAACCACCTTTGGTAAAGTGGCATGGGTTCAACTAGAATTGAATTAAATATAAACCACTTGGTTTATTCCAGATTAAACGTTAGATTCGGATGACCAACAAAAGAAGAAATTACAGACAGGGTTACAGACAAGTTTATAAATACAATTTTGGCCCAAAGTAATAATATGTACAAGTGTTATAATGTAGTTAATAATGTACATAAAAGAATTAAATTAAGAATAAAGTCAATATTAACCCTTACTCCAAATTCGCTACGTTACGAACAAAATATTATCTGACGATTTTCATGGGGCTATGTAGCTAAAACCATAAATATAGCGTGAAGCGTACCGCTGCTTAGAATTGTATTTCCCACTTCGCGTCTTTCTTTTCTTCTCATATTTTCTCTGTCTCTCACTCTCTCGCGCCAGCCCCATTCGAGCTGATCACATAGTACGGGTTTGACGCTCCGATTTGTTTGTTGCATCAAAACGAGTATGTTAATTTAATACAATAAGTTTTATATGCATTACAATATTGAGTGATGTAAGTGTGAAATGTATATTTTGTGGAGATATTTTATTGATTTGGTTACCGACTTGGTTTATTGGTAACCAACGAACAAAAAAGAAAAGTCTAGAAGTATAGAAAGATGTCGTCATAGCACTGGTCATTTCAGGAGATATAAATTTACATTCAGGTATGTTTTTCTTTTAATAGTACAATATAAAATAAATAAAACAGTGTAAAGTTCATAACCATATTTACTTACAGAAACGCGAGATGAAGTAGAAACTTACCAAGTGTAAACTAACTTTGTAGAGGAATCTAGTGAGGATGAAGATTAAAATACTTATTTTTTATATTTTTCTATTCAGCTTTTATCAATAAATGAGGCAAATGCATGTATATTGTTTAATTACATCCTGTAATAAAATGTTTTTTTTTTCTAATTGTCAGAATAACAATATTTCTCTATATAATTGCCAGATTTTCGTTTAGGACGATCAGGATATCAGGTTGAACCGTCTGTATAAAAATCTGACACGCTCGAGTATTACAAGGTCGCATTTTTGTTTACATCTTCAAAAATCAGTCATGACTTTTGGCCCTGTCCAAATCGTCAGACATTTTAATATGAGACTGTTTTAAGTTCACTTAACGTCCCCTCTGAATATCTGACATGCTCGAGTAACTCTTTTTTCTTTTTTTTCCTACCTCTTATTACGATAACGCGTAACGCGTTCCGCTCACCACTCGTGTAGTAATATCTCTCGGTTATCAGAAAGACATAGCGCGTATACACGATGAATATCTGACGCACTCGACTATTTCCATGTGACTGTTTTTTTAAATTTTTGAAGATTTGTACATGCTCAGCTCTCCGCTAAAATAGAATAGTTAATATAAACTTTTTTTCGTATTATGACCTAATCTTCTCAATTCCATAGCTCCCCATGACTAACTTAGAAACTTAGGTTATCTTTAAAAATAAGCATAAGTGAAAATTCTATGTTGAAAGAAAAGTTCATAATCAAACTTATGTTAAAATCAAGTTAATATAGTGTTCATATCAATGGTAAAATCTCATAACCTGGTATTTGAAGCCTAAAGTTCGCGTGAGAACTTAGACCTATAGAAGAACATAGACCTATTTATCCATTTTACAAGGATTTCAATATTGTTTGTTATAATGAAATAAGTAACGCAAAGTAAGGCCGTCGTCCCACCAAAGATACACGACAGCGACGCCACATCTCCGCGATGTCGCCAGCGTGTATCTTTCGTGTCGAACCCATGTTTTAAAATCATTTTGTCCCCACCAACGCTGCGCCGAAGACATATCCAAATGCATGTCGCCTTCGTGTTGCCGGGAGACTGGACGTGTCCACTGGATGCACCGACCATTTTCTTTTTTTTGCCTTTTTATTTTTTTTTATTGCGCACAAACCAATACATTGCAACCACATCCTCGTCTTCACTCGATGACATTTTGAACTAAACTGAACAACTAAACGTAGGAAACACGAAACGCGTATCTTTGGTGGGGCAACTGCATGTCGTCTGAATGTGTCCAGGCGAAATCGTATCGCCTTCGCGTCGCCGTCGCGTATCTTTGGTGGGACGACGGCCTAAATTATTACGAATATATTCAAAACAACAGTGTAGTAATCTAAAAATAAGTATAATAAAATAGTAAATCTAAAAATAAACGTGATAAAACATATCTTTGAGGTTAGTATTCAGTATAATTACAGGATTAAACAAACTTACCTATGTGCAGTTTAATCCAGATTATATGAAGCCTCGCCTCCATAAATAAGAATAGTGTAGTAGCTCCGTATGGCGTCAACTCACACAGTCCAAAGTCTATATCTTTTTTCTCTCTCGGATTCCCTAGACCCGGTCCTATTTACCCCATCACATCATTCTTATTCCAAGCTTGTTGCAACTAATTTGGGAAAGGAAATAAGGGGTGGGAGCTTATTTATGGAGGCGAGGCTTCATATAATCTGGATTAAACTGCACATAGGTAAGTTTGTTTAATCCTGTAATTATATTTCAGCCTCGCCTCCATAAATAAGAATAGTGTAGTAGTTTAAAGTAAGTTGCAACTATGATTAATCTGAAAAAATTAAACCACCATTCTGATATAAATCTGATATATTCCAACAAAACTCCCCAAAGAACAAGTAATTGTATTATTCATATATATACTAATTTCGTGTAAATCTACAAACCCGCTATGAATTAATGGCGAAATAAATCATAAATTGCACATTGCTAAAGTAGTGCAAACAGCTTATTAGTAAATAAGAATTAACTCTAAAAACAACAACTTAACCCTATAGATAACCTCTTAGGTCTATAAATAACAACTTATAGCTCTATAAAAAAAATGCATAAAAGAATCCATTTAAAAGAACTTAGGGATGGTTTAAAACGGTTTTGGCAAAATTAGTTTTATCGTTTATTAATGGCTTTTTATAAAACCTGGCAAATGTTTTAGACCTTTCAGTCCACCCTGCTGCCAACCGAATATTGTCATAGCTTAGCCCTTTCCTGGCGGCAGCAGATGTGGAAGCGTGTCTAGTACTATGCCCACTGAAATGTTTCTCATCTATTCCGATTTTTGCCAACACAGTTTTCAGCCATCTACTGATAGTTTGAGAACTAGCTGTTCGATATGGTTTTTTCAAAGTTATGAATAAACAATTAATGTTTCCCCTAATAGAGTGAGTTCTCTGCAAAAATTATAGGTTCTCTTTCTAGAAGTGAGAGAAAAACAGGATACCAAGGCTGAGCTGTCCAGAGAGGCACCACTAAAATACCTCTTGCATTGTCAGAGATTATTTTGTTAAGCACTCTTAGGATTAAGGCAAATGGTGGGAATGCATAGAATTTAAGCTGATTCCAATTTAGTGTGAATGCATCTATTGCAATGCTCTCTGGATCCCTCAGCCATGAAACAAATTTCCCGCACTTTGCGTTTGTTCTAGATGCAAATAGATCAATTTCTGGTTCGCCAAAAGATGAAGATATCTTCATAAATGCTGGTAGATCCAGAGCCCATTCAGTCTCTGTTGCCAAACTACGAGATTCATGATCCGCTTCCCAGTTGTCTATAGATTTTATATAAGACGCGTATAAAAATAAATTTCTTTCCTCACACCAATGCCATATAGTGCGTGAAAGATTATTGAGTTTAGGGTAATATACACTGCCCATTTTATTGATATATGCTAATGCTGTAGTATTATCGACACGGCACAGAATGTTGCAATTTGACAGATGGCTGGCAAAACACTTGAGTCCAAAGAAAACAGCTAGCAATTCCAGATAATTTATATGATATTCTTTTTCAACTACTGACCAGAACCCCCGCGATTTTTTGCCTAAACAGCTAATGCCCCAGCCTGTAGAAGATGCATCTGAAAATATTTCTATTGCAAACGAGTCAATTTGAATAAAGTTTTTCGCCTTTGGTAAGTTTTTAATCCACCACTAAAAATCCTCATAGAGTAATGGTAGAATTTTCATTATTGCATTATAGTTTTCATTTGAACTCTGCAATGCTAGAAATTTTTAGCGCTCAAAATACTTTGTGTATAGCCAACCATATTTAATACCAGGACAAATAGATGTTACTTTCCCTAGCATTCTGGCAAAGTCTCTAATACTACATTTTTCTAATAATAAGAATTTTGAAACCAGTTCTAGGGTGCTTGAAACTTTATCTTGAGGAAGGCTTACTGACATATCTATCGAACTATAAATAAAGCCAATATACTGAATTACCTGCGAAGGAATCAAGATACTTTTCTCATAGTTAGGCACAAACCCTAATTTAAGTAAGAGATCCAAAGTCTCATTCCGATTAGTTAAACATTCTGCATAAGTGTTACCAATAAGCAAAATGTCATCTAAAAAAACCACCGAGAGAAAGCCTCTCGCTCTTAGAAAACTAAATATAGGTTTCATTAATTTAGTGAATACATAAGGCGCTATATTGAGATCAAATGGCAGACAATTGAATTCATAAATGACCCCATTAAATTTAAATCTCAAATACCTTCTATATTTTCTGTGAACTGCAATTAGAAAATATGCATCCCTAAGGTCCATTTTACACATGAAACAATTTTTCTTAATCAAATTTTTTACTGTACGGTTATCGTCCATTTTGAAATGATGACAAATTATATGTTTGTTAACATTTTTTAGGTTTAGAATCAGCCTGTGAGAACCATCACTTTTTGGCCTAAGAAAAATATTTGAAATATATTGATTTTTGCACCAAGTCACTTTACTAATTACTTTATTTAATAGTAATTTATTGATGCAGTTTTGAATAGAAGCATGTTCCGCAGGTGACCAAGATGTAGTTTTAAAATTATACTGTTTTGGATAGTCTACAAACGGTATTTTAACACCTCTAACCCAGCTAAGAACTAAACGGTCTTGACAAAATTTGGTCCAGGCCGGATAGAAAACCTTTAATCTTTCAGCAATACACACCTGTTTATTTAGGTTTGCCAACGTCGAACTGCTCGCTTGCGTTGAGGGTTGTTGTTCATCACTGTATTGTAAGCCCTGTGCTGGGTTGGGTATTTGGGCACTGGTCGGTATTGACGCGGGTTCCCCTCTCGACGTGTCGTCCCTCGCTGTTGCCGAGAAGGGGCCTTGGAGTTTAAAGGCTTTTTATATGAAGTTTTGTTTGGCTTCGGTTTAAGTATCTTTCCGGAAACCTCCAGATTCTTAGCAGCTTTCAGCCGCTCCTCCAAATTCTCTCCAAACAAAAAACCATCTGGGGTTATATTTTCCTTGTTTGCCTTGAAATTCTTGATTTAAATTTACGGCAATTAAAGCTCTACGAGTTTTCGATTGTTGATGAAAAAGATCTAGGAGTAATTTACTTGTATCATTAAGCAAACTAATGTGCTGGCGATTACCGCCCCCCTCTTCCGACAGAACCGAACAAAAAGTTGCCCTATAGCAGCCAAAGTTGCAGCCACCTGCTATTGTTCTGCAGCCAAGCGATTGTCTCTCGACACATTTGAGGGAGACACAGCCTTTTCGATTAGTGGATTGAGTTTTGGCGCTGCCATGCCCGATAAATTTTTAGGTGGAAGATGAGCCTCACATAGTGTCCTTTTGTCTTCGTCTGACAAACCTTCAGCTAATAGCTTGTCCCACCGCAAAGCTAGATCGTCATGTAGACTAGGGCCATATTTTTTTATGTTAAAATCTTTAGGTCCCAAAATGGCAACAACATCGTCTGACAGTAAGGCATTATTTTGAGGAGAAGTATGCTCTTCGGCTAAAACCAAAAAATATAATGGGAAACTATAAAGATAAAACCTCTGATTTTTATTGACACATTACAATTTCCTTCTATTTATGTATTTATTTATTTATTTTTTAATTTATTCTTGAACCATTTGTCGTTGGCATAGGTCGGCATTGGTATGGCAAATCAGGTACCCTCGATGATACCTCCAATTGAGTATATTTGTATTGATACTATATCGCAAAATAAGTATATATACCTACTCAATTTTTTCCATAAGTTAGTATTCTCGCTGATACTATGTGGCAATAAAGGTATACTCGATGATACCCCATAAAGAAAAAATATTCTCTCTGATACTATAATATGCCACAATAGGTATACTCGATGATACCTCATAAAGAAAAAATATTCTCTCTGATACTATAATATGCCAAAATAGGTATACTCGATGATACCTTATCATTAATAGTTTGCCATGCATATGCTCAACGATATAGTAAGAAATGCAAGAGTGCTTCCTTGATCTTACTGCCAGTATAATATAGTTTAATCGCTCACCGCGCGATAAATAAATCGGTTTAAAAACACAACACCGCATTAATAGGGTTTCTTTTACTTACCGGCAAAATTCGATTCAGCTCCCTCTGTAACCAAAATATTTTCCTGGGCGGTGTCCGCCTCGATATCGGTGGACCTATCCATTATCAGCGATCCTGGGGGTGTCGGGTTGCTTATACAGCGAGACAAAGACCAACTGCGCGATTCATGCGCAGAAGACGAAGATGTAGAGATTCGACGAAGCCGCTTACGCGTACTCGGACCACTACGACTACGACTTCGAATTTTATTTATCTTTTCGATATTTTGTAATCGTTTGTTCATATTTTCCAGGTAACTTAATACCTTATTAATAGAAGGATCTGCTTTCTTAACTCGGGAAGGGCTACGAGACCGATGTACTGACAATCTTTTAGACATTTCGTTTACACTTCACAAAATTACCCGCACTTTTTAACACTGGCTGGTTCGAGTCGACACACAAACGAAGAATGATGTGATGGGGTAAATAGGACCGGGTCTAGGGAATCCGAGAGAGAAAAAAGATATAGACTTTGGACTGTGTGAGTTGACGCCATACGGAGCTACTACACTATTCTTATTTATGGAGGCGAGGCTGAAATATAATACACTATCGTTGATTGAATATTTAAGAAGATACGCAATTCTTTGTTTTAAAATGTACCCGGTCGACTATCGATTGCTGTTTAGTTTCATTCGCCGTGTGGTGCTGCCACGAAGCGGCAAATCTAGAAACAATTCATTTAAGTTGCGTGGTCTTGGCTTTTGGCATCTTTGAGTAGGTTTTCAACGACGCTGGAATCTCCGGTTACGCGGCCATGTTAGTTATTTCTTTATTCTTATTCTTTAAGACATGGGATGATGCTGCCAACTATGCTTTTATTATTTTTTTAAACATACAACAAACACAGTGGTCAGAGACAAGCAAAGAGACGCGCAACTGTGCCTTAATAAAACATTCTATTATTTTCCATCTTTGTCTCTCTTCGTGAAGGGTAAACGTAGATGGCGCAGATAGCGTTTGCCGCCATAATTCAAACCTCGGCTATTAAGCATTTAATGATTTATTTTACTTAAAATCAGCCGTTATGTCTTTTCTAGAATTCAGAACATCATAATTATGTTCTGAGACAGAACGGCTGATTTTAAGTAAAATAAATAAAAAATTATTGATGTGTTTTTACTTGTTCAGAACGATGAAAGACTTTTTAATTAAAACAATGCAATTAGATAACATTTAAATTGGGGAACTAAATAAACTAAATATAATTCTGAAACGTATTGTATTGTATTTTCAGTATATGGTATAACTATAATATGTGCATGCATTTTCTTAATAATTTATAATTTAAGACGGTAACAGTAACATGCATATACATAAATGCAATTAAAATTCAGGAAGATTTTAATTATCATGGTACTATAAAAATATTCCAAAAAATATATCCTTTCGTGTAACACTTAAAATAAAAAAAGTTTAATGTTTTGCTGAAGAAGCTAAGATCGTTAGCGAAACAGGCAGAATAAATGAAATTGATTTGGTAAAGTGGTAAAACTGTTTTTCTACTAATTAGTAAAGAATAGATAAGTCTATTCTATAATTATGAATGTACTGTTAAATTTGTATATGTATAAAATACATATACACATGTTTTATTATTTATGATGGAGTATTTTTTTTAATCAATAATAATTAATTAAAAGAATAAAACAGGAAGATTACAACTAAATTAAAAATAGCAGCAAATAGTCAGCACAGATTGTCCGAGCAAATGTTATTCTTGTAATTATATTAAGTTTTAATATTAAAATTAAATTCATTTGACTATTTATGATAGTTTTTTAATTTTTTTAAATATTTTTTTTTGCAAATCTCTTAATCTTTCCTTTTGAATCACCATGGAATACCTATTTTAACTACAGCCTTAACAATAATTACCTTAATGAACATATTTCTGTTCCTAACACAAGTCAAAACACTAAAATCTGTATCCTACAAAAAACTACAAATACTAACTACTGTTATCAAGTTCATCTAAATCCGGTGGGTAATAAAATACGTAAAATTTAAGCACTTGTTCAAAATCTCAACTAATGATGTAAAACAAAACAAAATTAATCAGCAACAACAACTATTCAGCCATATTGAAATTCACGTGTTTATGTTGAGCAGGGATTGCACTCTTGCCGTACTTAATTATAATTTTAGAAATACTAGAGAATTGAACACAAGCTATTTCGTATTTTTGCATTTATTTAGACGGAGATGGAAGAATGTTTTCTCTTGAGTGCTTGATGATTAAATACATTTAGCATTGCGAAAGATTAGTATTGTGACGCCACCTTAGCTCGCCTTTCATAAGGGAAGAGAGAGACAACGAAATAGTGTATATACAAATTAAAGAAAGCAACAACAATAGGATAAAAATTTGCATCTAGTTGCACGTCTCTTTGGTTGTCTCTGCAGTGGTGTCTTTTAGGTGGTCAAGTCAAATTAAGGGTGGTAGGCATGTTGAAATTTCGCGAAAAGCTATTTTTAAAAAAATCGCTAACAAAGTTTAATACAAGTTATAATTCCAACAAACATAATGTTTGAAGATTACAAATAGGGGAAGTCTTTATCTCCAAGAAAAATGCATGTAGGTCACTTAGGTAAATGTATTATGCATTTCGGCTGTGTAAACAGCCATCATCAATGTTTTCTCTTCTTATGTTTTCATTTTGTGTTCAAGAACGTCAAGTTTTTAAACAAAAAGCCTGTTGCACTAATGTTATGTACTAAAAACAAATAGACAAAAAATATGTATAGGACAAATTTTAACATATAAGTAGGTTTCACGTAAATATAAAGATCAATTGAAATAATTCTTCATATCTAAAGTAATATAACTTCTTGAATAAAATCTGATCGCAAAAAAATATTACGGACCACTGAGTTCACTGGCAACTTCAGATGACAGATTGAGTTGGCGAACACACATTACTGACTGCTACAATTGTCAATTTTTTACGGAGTAGTCAAATAAAGATTTTATTGATTTATTTATTCTTAGTCAATAATTTTTGGTAAAAAGTAACCCATTTTGTCATATGATTCGATATCTGAAAAACTGCAGTGTAGTAAGATCTGTAAAGTACACCTTTTTTGGATAAACAATTTTGAAATATAAATACCTTTAATTGAAATTAAAATAAAATTAAAAACAAAAATGTTAACGAGGTTTTAAGTGAGCATGTTAATAGCACTCGATAAAATATGAAAAATAGGATCCATTTTAAGGTTGCGATACAGGCAAATCCTTAATTACTAGTTGTTACAACTACACTAAAAATATGGAAAGTTAGTAAGAACAAAAAAAAAAACAAAAATTTTATTTAAAGACACCGCATTACGGTTATACAGGACGTCTAAAATAAAAAAAAGCAGTATGGATCTCGCAAACGGTAGAACATACGAGGTGCTATAATTAGAGGAAAGTTGCGCAATATAGTTTCCTTTTATAATATCATATTATAAATTCCGATTTGGTGTGTGTTTGCACTTTGCTGAGGGCAATTGCTGCTGCCTCAGGGCATTTTTTTTTGGGTTGGAGCTATCATTTCCTGTGGACGACTGTTCAGAGGTTTAAGCTGAGAGCTTGAGTCCGCGATAGGCATCTTATCGCACAGGTCCTCAGCTCTTCGCTCTTGAGATCTGATCGAAGCCAAGGAACAGTCTGAAGTCTATTGACCTCAGCGCCTCCATAGATGTGAAATAAAGAAAGAAAATGTGCTATATAACGTAAGAATAATCTTGTGTACAAGCATCCTACAAGCTAAAAAAACAAAACAAAAATACAATTTCAAAAATTGACAAAACAATGAATAAAATTAAACACAAGAAGACAAAACTTTTTGAACATACTTGAATTAAAGATAACTAAATAAAACAATCAATTACTACTAAACCTATCATTAAAAAAGTTATCCAGGTTATAATATGCCTTAGCCAATAAAAGCGTCTTTAATTCTCTTTTAAATTTCTTAACATCCGATATATATCTAACACATAGAGGAACATGATTGTAAAATTTTTTTACTCATGTAAATTAATGAGTTTTTGGTAAGGGAAGACGTAGGAATAGGTAGGGGAACATCATTTACATGACGTGTCAAATGGCCAGTGTCAGAGGGTAGTTTGGGAATTTTGTGAATAAGAGCAGCTGTTTCTAAGATAAAGAGTAAAAAAAGAGTTAGGATTTTTTCAGAAATGAAGAGGGGTTTGCAAGAATCTCTTAACTTAGCAGAACACAGGTATCTAACTGCTTTTTTTTTAATAACAAAGACAATGTTAAGTAGCCCCTTATTGGTTAAACCCCAAAAAGGCAAGCCATACCGAAAATGAGATTCAATAAGTGAAAAGTACACTGAACGTGCAACCACCCCTCCCAGCTCTTGTTTTGCCATTCTTACTGCAAAACATCCAGAAGATAATTTCCCAGCTAAATGTAAAATATGATCTTCAAACTGAAGGCGACCATCAATGGTAATTCCTAGGACCTTGCAGCACTCTTTATT
The DNA here is from genome assembly GCF_022605725.1 of Anthonomus grandis grandis. Classification (NCBI taxonomy): domain Eukaryota; kingdom Metazoa; phylum Arthropoda; class Insecta; order Coleoptera; family Curculionidae; genus Anthonomus; species Anthonomus grandis. The sequence continues at coordinate 29,325,883 of NC_065557.1, forward strand.
CTGCAAGAGGGAATTTTCGTCAAACATCAGACCCTGAACATTGCACTTAAACCCCATAATAGACGTCTTTCTTACATTAAACACGAGCCTGTTGGAAGCACACCATCCTGATAAAATCTGAAGGTCTTCAAGGATACAAGTCTTAATATAATCTGAATTTTTATGGCTCCATAGTATGGTGGTATCATCAGCAAACTGAACCACCTTGCCCTGCAGTTTCAATGAACTCAAGTCATCCACATACAGTAAAAATAACAGTGGTCCCAACACTTACCCCTAAGGAACGCCGCATTTTAGAAATCTAGAAGCAGACAAACGCCCAGACACTGTAACCTTCTGAGTACGATTTGGTAGATAGGACTCAAGCCATCGCAACGCTACGCCCCTAAAACTATATTTATCGAGCTAAGATAACAGTATTCCATGATCCACACAGACAAATGCTTTGGATCGATCACAAAACACTGCCGCCGATGACTCTCCAGAATTCAAGGACACATAGACGCTCTCCAACAAGCTAAAAACAGCATCATGAGTCCCTTTACCGGCTTGAAATCCAAACTGATTTGAAGACAAAATGCCATTATGATGTAAAAAGGACAAAATTCTGTTTTTTGCAAGTTTTTCAACTATCTTAGAGAGGGTAGACAAATTAGAAATGGGACGGAAATTACAAGGCTTTTCCAAATCTCCACCCTTATGAAGAGGGATAACCACTGCCTCTTTTAAACATGAAGGAAAAATGCCAATATATAAAGAATTGTTTATGGCAGAAACTAAAGCATTTAAGGCTGAATCAGGCAAAAAGAGTAACAACCTCGAAGATATCCCATCAGCTCCAGATGATTTATGGTTTTTTAGGCGTTTGATTTCATTTTTTACTTCGGTAAGATCGACAGGATAAAAGAAAAATTAATACTCTACCGACACTTGTTGGAGATAGTGTAAGGGATCAATGTTACTACGAATGCCCTTAAGCAAGATATTAGGTATATCACAATAATAGTCGTTTAAAATGTTAGGTCTTAACTCTGGTTCAAATACTTTTCTATGGCAATGTCTAAAATCATTAATAATCGACCAACACTCTCTTTGCCTATTTGTCTTTCTGTACAGACTACGGTATTTCTGATGATATACAAGGATATTTACATTTGTGGTATATTTGCACAATTTAGTCAAAAAACGGAGGTTTTTAGCTGAAATTCTAAGGCCTCTTGTAACCCATGGTTTTCGTTTCTTAGTTTTAACCCTCATTTTAGGAAAGCACTGATTGATCTTATCACACAGAACTTGAAAAAATAAAGTAAGTGGGTCAGAAGCCGTTTCAAGTGCATTCCAATTTACCGAAGCTGTAGCAGCAGAAAAAGCATTGAAATTTCTCCTGCTGAAAATTCTTCCCATATAATGAGATGAAGATAATACAGTATTATATGGCATTTTAGCAAGAATAGCTTCATGATCGGAAATACCAGATGGTACTGTGCATAAAACGTCATCAAAATGTGTACAGAAATAGTCAATTGTAGTTGCAGATGAAGAAGTTATTCGTGTGGGAGAAAGAACGTGCATTTTCAAGTAGTAAGAATTTAAAATACTTAAAAGAGAAGTACGTGGCAAGGTTTCATCAGTGTAGTTGATATTAAAGTCACCAGCCAATATAACCTTAGAGTGTAGGGACAACTGGGATAAAAGAGAATCAAGTTTGTCCAAAAACATAGCAATATCTCCTGTAGGTGGCCTATAAACACAAAGAATATATAAATTAAAACGCTTACAAAAAGAAAGAGAAAATTCAAAAACATTCTCTAACAGAAGATTATCATACTTATCAATATTACAAAAAATCGTTTCAATTGTTTGCCTAGCCAAGATCATGGTTCCTCCATGTATAGATTGTTGACGACAAAAATTTGATATAGGAACCTAATCAGATATTAAGAAACATTCACTAGGCCTCAACCAGTGCTCAGTCAGAAGTACAATATCAGGAAAATTACATGTGTCCAGCAAAAGATGAAGCTCATCCATCTTGTTTCTTAGGGATTGTATATTAAGAATAAAGATACTTAAGCTTTTCGAAGAGCTAATTTCAATCTTACTAGTAGAATATAAACATGAATAAGATTCAACCTTCGTGGACATGTCTATAAAAAAGAAGAATTCAATTCACGATCAGTAATCAGTTCAGACTCATTAATTTGATGATTCAAAGACAATTTATTCGATGAAATATTATAATGATGCCAAATCTGAACCAAAGTTACTGGCGTGATTACCAAAGGTCCAGGTTTGACCCGGTCTCGAACACTCACGATGTAGTACGACCTACTGGTGAGTATCCAGGCCTCGGTTCATCCTCAGACGTGTTAAAACATCACCCGGACTTGACACAGGCGGTGATCTTCGCCGTCGTCCGGAAGGTATGCCACGCAGACATGAGGTTGTGGAAGGTCCGCCCCTTTCACGAAGCCTAGCTTCCTCCCAAGGTTGAAGAGTCTCCGCAGCCTCTTCAAGCCCATTTGGTAGTTTCGTCGTCCGCACAAGTGAATTGTAGCCACGCGAGTTTATCAGCGAGCCATCCTCAGGCAGAAATTAAACCGTCCTAAGTATCGCTCTCTGGAGAGCAGTCAGCTGACCAGCAGCTTATTACGCCCTCTTCTACAGTCACTTGTTCTATTGCATTATTCTTTGTAGCCATTTGGGCCAGCCTATTAAATAAAGCTTTCCGCCAACAAATATAATAAGCAGTTTGTATTCTTGCTAGTGCTAGATTTAATTTCCAGAAAATATTTTTTATACTATATTTATAATTATAATTATTATACAGGGTGTCCCAAAAAACCGTAGTCCATAATTTGATTTTTTTTTAAAGGAACCACTTTAATATTTACGACTGACGTTTTTTTTCTTTTTGAAAAATCCATGTAGAGTCCTTGGCTAAGTTCATTTTATCTCTTAAAATTCCAAAATTTATTTTTTGTATACAGGGTGATCAAAATCGTAAAGTAATGATATTTTTAATTTAATTTTGCAATATTTTTATAAATGGAACACTTTGCATCTAGTAACGTAGTTTGGAAGAGCATTCTTTTATCTTTAATTTAATACTAACAGGTTTACCTTTACCCCTAATCGTTTTGTCAAATTTTATTGAAAACTTACAGAAAAAAATTACATATTTTTTCATAGGAATTACGCTGCTTACGACAGACAAGCACTTTGCAATCTGCAGCAATTAAAAAGCAATCTGTTCAATTCTATTTCGAACACTTAATGAGAAAAAAATCAATAATTGTAATAACAATAACAAAATAATAGTAGTAAAGACAAGTAAACCAGCATTAAAAAGGATATTAGAATGTGTAATTGCCAAATATTCAAGTCCTGGAGTAGTAAAAATGAAAGCAATGAATGGAGAAACAACCATATGCATCTCTAAATTATGTCTAAATATTGTTACTGTTGCGGAACCATACTGTGTAATAATAATTTTTATGTAAACTTATTTAAAGCTGCCTATGACTGCTATGTTACCGTTTTCGTCTTATAAAATCAAGTCATAAAATCACAAGATTATTTCATTTAAAAACAAGAATTATTAACAAGAACACCTACAATACAAATGAAAACATTATTTAATACATCCTCTATATCATTTATCAAAAATAAGCCAATATTTAAGAATTTACTTCTTCATTGACTAATTCGACTTAAATTTTACAAAATTCAAATATAATATACAAAATCTTTTTAATAAAAGTATTTTAATAACTTATTTTCAACTTAAGACATATTCTGGTTATATTCTGTACTTTGTGCACTCCATGTTTTTCATGTATTCCTTATCCTTTTCTAGAATTGGATCGGACGGCATCTGAATTGCTAAAACAATATTAAGATTATGAAGATATTATATTAAATAATATTTTACTGTTAAAGTTACTGGTAGTTACTGTGAGCAAAATAGAGAACCAAGAATATTACAAACCATTACTTTTACCTAATACTCTTTACATATATAAAACCTTTTTTCTCAAAGTATTAAAAACAGTGTATTTATGTTTTATAGTTCTAAAGTTGTTTTTATTATAAAGAAAATATAGCCTAATGCTTTATTATAAAAAGCTAACTTTAAAGTCTCAATATTATGTAAGACAAATTAAAAAAAATACGCGAAATATAAAAATATCTTAAAGTTTTCTGTTTAAATCTTACAAAAACTAATATTTAATTAATATAAGATTACCTAGTGTAGACAGGTTTACTAAGACTTAATCGTAATAATTTTATCAAAAACAAGAAAAAATCTTTAAAGTCTCGCTACATTTTGCTGTGATAAAAATAGGACGAATAAAAATATTGACTTACCATATGTGAAGTGCTTAAAAAAATTGTTTGTAGATGTAGTTGTCATCCTATCAGAGCGAAGTTGCCTTGGATAAGAAAATACATCAGCAAATGGTGGAAGCCTGAAACTCGCTGAAGGCGAAGGAGATCTTGATCTCTTGCTAGAAAAGCAACTGTCTATTCTGACGGCGATATAATTTGAAGCATAATTAACGCACAGAAGTTTATTTTCTGGACTAGACACAGATGAGGAAGGAGAACCGGATATATGAAAAATCTCTGAACCATTCTTAGTTTCAATTGCAGGTTTTCGTTTGATAGGTGATAGACTGCCTATGTCTAGGCTTAATCTTTTATGGCTATAAGTACTACCAGATGGCGAACCCACTAAGTCTATCGGAGCTTCAACTTTATTGGCCTAAAATATTAGGAAATGTATATTATTTATAATCAACTTCACTAATATATTTTGTAAATATTTACGGTTATCACAATTTTAATACTGATGAACAAAAGTATTGACATATATATATATTTTTTACTGAATTTTGATATTTTGTGTTATAGTAGCACTATTTTTAAATACAACTAGCTGACCCGGCAAACTTCGTACCGCCGTAGTTAATACCTAACAATTTAATAAAAAAATCAAAACAATATTACAAAGAGCTAGTAAATATTTATTGTAACGTTTTTTGATACACAACATTGTGAGTTTTCTTTCCTGGAGCGAAAATAAATAATGTGGAAGGTTTTTCAACACGGGAGCAGGCCACATACAATTGACCATGTGAAAAACATGGATTTTCTAAATTTATGCCACAAACATTTAATAACTGCCCTTGCGATTTATTTATCGTCATTGCAAATGCAAGTCGCACAGGAAATTGCATCCGCTTAAAATCGAATGGCATGTCGTTCGGAATCATGGGGATGCGTGGAATTAAAACGTCTTCGCCTTTGTACTTCCCTTTCAAAATTGTTGCTTCGATGACATTGTTCATCAGTTTTTTCACCGCAAGGCGGGTGCCATTGCAAAGACGTGGTTGGTTTATGTTCCGCAACATAATAATAACCGATCCGACTCTTAATTGCAGATTATGAGGTGGAAGTCCGGGTATTTCCAGCGAATTTAAAAATTTGGTTGGATAGTTAACGACATCATGACTTGGTTGGTAACGGAATCAATGGATTTAAAAGTCATAAGATCGCCTGTAATCTTATTTACCCATCTTTACCTTGCCAAAATAATATAGGATATTGTAACGCATCATATATGATCGATGTGTTTCAGACACACGCTGCAGTTGATCGTTCCGCCGATTTAAAATAATATCTCGTTTTTCTAAATTTTCACCTACGATGACAATAGCGACTTCATCAATTATTGGCGCATTAAAACGTCTTGCATATTCTCCTGCAGGCTTCTTATCAGCTCTGATAACAATTTTGTGGTCATCAGATGGCATGCGGTCTAAAGCGGTCTTGAATAAAGTAACCAATTCGTTGTGTTGATGAAAAAATCTTTGTAGTTTTTCCACTAATGGTCTTTTCACCAAATTGTTGTATGCACAACGCTGATTAACTTGTTGTGTTAAATCACCCACAAAATAAATTTGCAAAAATTGGTAGTCACTATCTGGCGTTGGCAATAAAGATCCTGTTCAATGATATATTTGGCCTTGAATCTGCAAAAGGAAATATATTTAATGTAGGTATTGTCTGTATACTGGCAAAAGCAACTTCTGTAACACTTTTACTTCTGGTGGCTTTTTTATAGTTACCAATATACTTTCCGTACCATATTACTGGAAGCTACTTACCTTAAAAGTAGGCATAAAATTATCTCTACACACTTTTGTTGCTCCAAATGACGTCATTTGAAAGCAATTATTATATTGCTGGATATTATTTAAAAAATGTTTTGAATCTGGATGATTTCCGAAAACTAATGAATATAGTGGGTCTGGAGGCGGTACCAATGGTGTTAATTTGACTTGACCACTTGCACAACACAATCCAAATGCTTCACATTTAAAGTTTATTGACTTGCAATGTGGACACACAACGTTCATTTGTCCAATAGCAACGATTTGCTGCGAACTATAATCGATTGCTGCATCGTAACTAAATGCAGCTCGATTTGGATTAAACCTGAACGTTTCTACATTATTCCTATTCCATCTATTCCTTTCAACTTCATCTCGCGTTGCTCGTTGGTTTGACTTGTCCGTATATGTTGTTAGCTTGCAGCATTTCGCGTTCTACGACTTAAGTTGGTTCGTCGAGTTATTGGCATTTTTCAGATTTATATGTCAATTAAATAATCCCTAAAACATGTTTCTACATATAACTTATGCATACCACGTAGTCTATTAAAAGTCTAATATGTTTTTGAAGGTGGTAGACAATGGTACAGTGAAAACGTCTTGTCGAACTTGCATTGTCTTATTTATTTAATGTAACACGACGTTTCGGTTGGTAAGTATCTCCAACCGTTATCAAGTGTAAACTGACAGCAAACTACTATTCAACAGGCTTATATACTAGATGTGTGCAGCGATGTGGAAAGGAACGTCATCCGTGAAAAGAGTTGGGGGGGAGGACACGCCTCTCTCTAGATCCTACACTGTCCTGAGAGTAGAGGCTTCCAGATGTTGGGTATATCGACGCTTGGCTGGCTGAAGATCCCCTGATTCTGTGAAATGAAAGCTGCCTCTACGAACTTCCTCTTCCGCCAGTGCTGTTCCTTGTGCAGAATCTTGGTTTCTGACCAATGGATATTGTGTCCATTATGCCACGCGTGCTCTGCTATTCCGGATTTGGAAACCTCTCCTCTTTGGGTCCAGCTGCGATGTTCCTTCGCTCTGATTTCTAGGGGGCGCTTCGTTTCACCTATGTATGAGTCACCGCACTCAGATGGGATCCGGTAGACGCAATTTTTGGTATCCAACAGGCCATCTGGTTTGGTCTTTGATACCACGCTTCTGATAGTGATGCTAGATGTAAAGGCAGTTCTAATTTTGTACTTGCTAGCAATGCGTCGGATTTGTTCCGATGTACCCCTAATGTAAGGTATGGGTAGAAGTCTGGTTGTCGTGGTGGTCTCGTCTCTGATTTGATTTGGATGCGTCCTTTGGATGGTCCTACTTATTAGCTTCTTTGGATATCCATTCTGTTGTAGGTCTTTGTAGATGGTATCCACTTCAGTCTTGAGATCCTCGTCGTTTCTACAGATGGTTCGAGCTCTCTTGTAGAGGGATCTTATGATGCCTACTTTGGTGGTTGCAGGATGGTTGGACTCATAGTGAAGATACTGGCCCGTGTGTGTTGGTTTTCTATAAACTGAAGTTCGTAGATTTCCACTGACCTTTTTAACAAGGACATCTAGGAAAGGTAGAGCTGAGTCCTTCTCTGTCTCCATCGCGAACTTGATTGTTGATCTGAAGCTGTTGAGGTGAAGCAGAAACTCCTGAAGTGCTTTTTCCTCTTTGTCCCAGATGATGAAGGTGTCGTGCACATATCGGACCACACTGCCTCTGGACGGGGTGATGGAACTTTTGGAGATCTGTCTTCGTAATTCTTACTTTCAGGTCAAGTATAGATTCTACGCCCAAGACGAAGGACTTCCGATGGGTTCATCTCTTTCCCCAGTAATAGCAAACATATTCATGGAATGGTTCGAGGAACATGCAATAGATGCCTCCCATTGCAAACCCAAGCTCTGGCTTCGATTGGAGATACTTACCAATCGAAACGTCGTGTTACATTAAATAAATAAGACAATGCAAGTTCGACAAGATGTTTTCAAAAGTCTAATACCTGATAAAATTTGGAAAAATGTCACCTACTGCCACCTTGTTTATAATTTGTCTTTAAACACTAAACAACCACTGTTGCACTCAACAAACTAAAAAGTTTCACTAAGCTGAACTAAGAAGAAAACTCATTAAAACTCTCTAAACAAACTTGAAAATAACTCGCTAAACAAATACACTTTTCTTTCGAATGACGCAAATCATTAAAAGCAACTGTCAAACGCGAAAAACTGACTTATTATGTTTCAGAATGCATGCATGCTAAATAGAAATTGCTGAAAGCGCCATCTATTTTTAATATTTTATGTCACCTACTGCCACCCAAGCGCCATCTATTTTTTATTTCTTAAATTACTTTGACCGATAGATTTCTTTAGACTGTCTTATTCTAATCGAAACCGATAGATGTCGCGCAAAGCATTTTTAATTTTATTGCAAATTTCCAATTTCTGGTGCTATTTTCCTGATGGTTTATTCTATAATATCCTTCTACAAACTAAAATACATCTTAAGAAAAAAGAATTAATAAAATCGGTAAAGTAATTTTAAAATTATTTAATGACCAAGGAAAATATGGATTCATTTTTATATATTTAGAAGATTAAAGTGCACGTTATGATTATAAAGTTAAACAGAAGACAAACGAATCGAATCAATGCTTTATTATTATAAAATTTAAAATTTTGTCGACAAAGCTATTATTTATAAATAAATCATACAAACAAAATATACACAAAGACAAAACAAAAAATACAAATATATCAAAATAAAAAATACAACAAAACATACAAAAAACTTAACAATTTTATAAATTGTTTGAGGTCACATTTCCTTAAAATCTATAAAAATATATACATTCACTTGTATACAAAGTCGGCAAAAAAAGCAGTTGTTTACAGAAACATTATTAACAAACAAATCTTTGCATTAGTCTGTTTCATTATGGCTTCTCATGACTATCTTCAGCAGATTGAATAAAGATTTTTTGCTGGGCAACTAAGGTTCAAGATAACTTAATATTTTAAATGGATTATATGATTATTAAATGGATTATATGCATTAAATTTATAAGTTACTTGCTATTTAAGTTTTCTTCGTAAAAGTGTAATTTAATTAAAAAGTGTACATTTCTGTTATAATCCATTATCTTACTGCCGCTTCTAGCGGTTACTATGACAACCGTCATGCCCAACTAATCAACAATCCTTGAGCCGTGTTATTATACGGCTTTTAATATTAGGCCAAATTTAAACTGCCAATATTTCGGAAACTATCAATTTTTGGACTAGATAACCTTATACAAAGTTAACCTTATTTTTAATTATCTTTATGAAAAAAATATAAAAATAGGGGGTTTCCATTTAAAAAAATTGACTTTTAATGATTTTTTCATTTTAATTTTTAATGCTAGTTTTTGACCACCCTGTATCTTTTTTTTAGCCAAATTTTAAAATAGTCTTTTAAAGTGGTCCTTCCTCTAAAATAAAACCAAAACTAACCAATAAATAAAGGCTACTAAAAGGGAGTAATCGGTAATTATGTTAGGGCTTATAAACATAGTTTTTCACATGAAATTAAAAATATGTCAAAAACGGTTACACTTAGGTATAGGACATTATACACAAAATATACTTAGAATTTCACGTAAAAGCCAAAAAAGTAAAAATATACAGGGTGTTCCATTTAAAATAACGAAGTTGACACCTACTTCCGGTATAACCGGAAACGTCACAACTGTCAAAATATTTTAGTTGTGTAGCCCCCCTCGACAGTGCCATGTTGCCAAATTTTCAAAATTTTTGAAAAATTAGTTTCCGAAATATCGATCGCGTCTATTCGTCGTGAGACACCCTGTATTATACTTTTCTAGTTTTTTAGGCTTCAGGATTGAGACCTTGCCTCTTGTTGCCTTTATTCAAATCCTTTATTACATTCAATATCAATATTACTTCAATTTTCTTAGAAAAAAAGTCAGGTGTTAAAGAAATCTAAAGCGCTTTTTTAGTTTTTGCTGTTAAATATGAAATATCTCTTATCAAATAAATGATGACTGAGGCTATCAGGTAGCCGCAATTTAGTATTTTTCTAAACCTAACAACAGGGCTATATATTCACAGGAAATAACTTAAAACAAGATGCGCAGCTTTATAATCCAGCCGTTATATCACAGTTCTTTCTAAATGTAAAATATCAAAGTCAGTGAATATTTTCACAAGGCCTGTGTTAATTAGGTGAAGGTAAATAAAGGTCCAGAAAATTCCTAATTTTTATTTTGTGACGACCGGTTTCGCGATTACAAAGCTTATCGCATCATTAGGTCAAGGACTAGAAATCAAAAAGGGGGAGGGGTTGGGTTAAATGGGTTAGGTCCTAATAAGCACGCAAGGAAAGATAGGAAAAATGGACAAATTTGACACAATTTTAAGTTTGGCGGATTTTAAGCAAGCAAATTTTAACATAAGGCAAAAATTAGGTGGTTCTATTATAATAAGTGAGCGTGCTTATTAGGACCTAATCCATTTACCCCATCCCCTCCCCTTTTTTGATTTTTAGTTGTCGACCTGATGATGCGATAAGCTTTGGTATCACAAAACCGGTCGTCACACAATAAAAATTAGGAATTTTCTGGAGAAATAAGACCTTTTTTTACCTTCACCTCATAAACATTTTACTGTGTATATTTACAACTTATTTTATATCGGTTATTTTATAACATTATTTTATATCGGTTATTGCCTATATATATATATATATATATATATATATATATATAATTAAATTAGAAAAATTAGATCAAAACATATTTTTAAAGATTTTATAAAGTAGGTGAGTTTTGTAAGAAGACAGGAATAATTAATAACTTAAGAGATAGGCAATAACCGATTTAAAATAATGTTTTTTTGTTAACCAGTTATTAAATTTTTTATGTGTTTTCCTTTAATATAAAAATGATATTATTTTATCAAAATAGGAATAATCATAGAAAAATATAGATTAATTAAATAATTAAAAGTGTATGGATATGTAGATAATTAAAATATAAAGATAATAAAAAGTGTCATCCTTACCATTTGTATCATCTTGAGCCAATAACGTGAATTTTTGAACCTATCAAAAAAACCTAAACTGTATGTACTTTCTCTCCTTCAAAAGGAACAACTGGTAACTGAAGTTGTTCTACACTAAGTAAAATTATATATTGTCAAAGTTAGGTAAAAAGGTTTAGGATCGTATTGACAGTTTCGGATTAGGGTGGTCTAATAAATTTATTATTTTGTCGTTACCTATAATATCACAAGGTTGTAATGTCTCGGTTAAACAGATATAAGAAACTTTGGGGTGAGACTCACGTTAAATACAATAGTTGTAAATCCAGTTTTTAATTTTAATTTTATCTTTACTTATTACCTCTGTAAAAAATAATTTAATTTTAAGTAACTTGCAATTATACAATAATCTAAATATAATAAAAATATGCAGCCATTTGTTTCTTTATTCTAGATTTCCAGCAGCGTCGTTAAGAGGCCGTATCTTCTTAGGGATGGACTATAAGAAGTTTTTTTATAGGAAAGTTACATATTATTTTTTTATTTTCTATCTAAATTCGAGAGATTTCCCACATTTTCTGCGACATCCTGTATATTGTTAGTTTACAAATTAAGGTGTTCTAATAAATTTAATATATTTTTTTACCATCTAATGCCTCGGTTAAATGCCTATAACAAATTTTGGGGTATGACTCATGGCAAAGACAATGGTTCCAGTTTTTAATTTCATCTTTATTATGTATCTAGCAATTTGAAAAAAACTGTATTTTACGTCTGTAAAGAATAATTTAGCTTATTTATTTACAAGTAACTTAGCAAATGTAATTCTATACACTAGATTGATTTTCTGTCGTTAAAAGTAAAGTGAATGTTGTGAAGTGCCTGCGAACAAGTGTATATCGCCATTTATTATATGTTCTGAGACCGTGAATGTGTGTATTCTTTGTTTTTATCAATTTTATATCTTGGTCTCTTTGCGAAGAATGGCTGAGACTTTTGTATTCCTTCTTGTAAATAGTCAATATGTCTTCCAAAGCTAGAGATATTACAACTTATTACATAGACGGGCTGAGCGATATTTGTAATCCTTTTGTTCTATGTTTTTTGTAACTTTATTATCTTTAGATGTTGAAACTCTGTTAACTTGCAAACTTATTAATTTGTAACTCGGACACATTTTGCTTTTGATTCAGGCGCAAAATGGTTTGTCATAATACCATAGTTTTTTGGGATATTTCGTAAGACGAGAAGTAGAAGAAGTAAAGATGGTACCTGACGACATTTTTCTGCTTTTTGGCTTGTTCAGGTAGGAATTTTAATAATTTCTAAATTTATGCGTTCTAGCGATCGGCTATGATAAATAACTAACTTAATATTTGCAAATAGTATTTAGTAGATAATAATAAAATGCGAGAAGTGATTTGTTTAACGTGCATATATTTTTTTATTAGCAAAGTGCTTTCGGCTAGCAAATAGCCATCATCATTGCTACCTAAGAAGATAACCTCAAAATATAACCTATAAAGAATATAACCTCAAAACTTCACTAGAATTATCATACTTACGACTCAAAATAAATAATAAAAAACAAAAATAACAAAAGACGCTCTCCCTAAAGTGGTGAAAACATAAAATATCATAACAAAACTTATTTTAAATTAACAAATTTAGAGAAACGTACGTCACAATTTAAAAATTAACAATATTTATACAATAAAGTTCAGACAAAGACAATAACCATGATTCAAAAGACTATATATAAACAGAAGCGTTCATTTAATTTACTGTTTGCGCTAGCGGTTGTCGGAATTGCTGCATCTTTTATGCTGGGTCTATATTAAATCTATAAAACAAAAACATACAACAAAACAAAGACACAAAAAACATCAACTTTTTTAAAAGAAAATGGTTTTGTTATATCACGGCGATTGAGTGGACTGTATTATTTATATAGGCAAGGGTTCTTTTTCCAAAATTTATTATTAATCTTTAAAATAAAATTTTCCATTGAACAAATGGAACCTACTTTAATCTCTTGGAGCACTTGGATGGAATAACTATATTTCTTCTGGCGCGTCCGCGCTTATTTTCGGCCCAAACACATTAGACTTTGTGTTAATGTAAATTAGTTTAAATTGTATAAACTTTTCCCATATTTTTTATGAAATTATGAGAACACTTATACGTAATGTGCTATGATAAAAATGGCGACAAAGAGAGCTAAATTTGCTTTCTCGTGCGCAAACCCCTGATGTTAAGCTTAAGTTTGTATGATTAATGTAAATTTGAAATTATGCAGTTAAAGGACGAAAAACAATCCAATATATATAAGTTGCGTATAACAATTTCCGCCCACTAAAACGTATGTTTTAATTTAAAAAAAATAAAAAAAAAATACTATATTTACGGAAATTTCCAAAAATCACAGTAAGTTAGTATGAAACAAGAAAAAAGATACTTGAAAAGAACAATGTATTTGCCAAGGAGGAAAAAAATTAAAAGGAAATACTTTGATTCTTGCAAATGCCATCATAATTATTTCCCAGTTCCCGTAAGATGCACACAAGCTTAATACTACTACCTATTAATAATGTTATGAACTCGGTATCGGTAGAGGACATAGTTTAACAATTGGTCTCTCTCTTATTGGTCCTAATGACCGTTTAGCCCAGGGTGTAATATTACAATACGTTGTAATAACCACTTTATAGGAGGATGATTTTTATTTTTAATAATAATTAACGTAATTAACTCAATTTTAATGGTCGGGTTAGTCTACTTTGACCTTTGTTGCAATGTATTACGATACTTTAATGACCATCTTTTCCAAAAATCAGCATTTAATCTTTGCATTAATTGCCAGCCAGACTGACTAACAAAGTATAGAGCTTTAAATGAGACAAATCAGGATCAGAAACCGTATTTAAGGGTTCTAGAGTCAAAAAGTGACCAGGAGTAAGTGAGGCTAAATTGTTCGGATCGAAACTTTTGTGCTCACATATGCCTGCTATTCAGCAGAGCTTCAATTTGGGTAAGTAAAATGCAGAGCTCCTCATAAGTCAACACTTCTTCCCCTACCACTCGAATTGAGTGAGTCTTGACAGATTTCACGACAGCCTCTGCTAAGCCATTAAGGTGAGACCTAGCAGGTACATTAAAAACCACGATATTTTTATATGCTCCGATGCATGCTTCGAGAGTTCACCAATTTGTTTGTAGCTTCCGTGCCTGGAAACAAAACGCCAAAAAGCGACTATAAAACTTTAAGTTAGGTCGGAGACTAGTTCGATGTGAATAGTTCGAGTAGCAACACACAATATAATTAAAACATATGCCTTAAATATTTTTGCACTGCATGTTTACCCATCGAGATTTTTAACCGGCCTGCATAGTCAAAGTCAAAATATACTTTAATTGCTAAGTTTACAAACTTGTGCTAAAAGCTTCCTAATCCTAGAATTTATAATACTAGTATTTATTTGGTTATACAGGATACAGGGTAAAAACAGGATACAGAATCGATTTTGATTATACATAGAGGCATATTTTATATAATCAAAGAAAAAACCAAAAAAGAAGAAAAGAAAAGGCAAGAACCAACATAAAACAAGAATAATTAAAAAAAATCTGATCAACAGATATATAATTAATTTTAAATATTAAAATGAGTCGTTAAAATACTCTTCAATGCTTTAGTAAGCTTTTGATAAGATTAAATTCTTTAGTTCTCTCCTAAACTTTTTAAGGTCTGTAACAGTCCTAATCGAAAAAGGAACATGATTAAATATTTTACGACTAATAAATATAAGAGAGTTTCTCGTAAGTGAGGAGGTGGGGATTGGAAGAGATAAGTTGCTTACTTAACGAGTATTATGACTGGTGCAGGATGGTGGACTAACGGACTTATGTATGAGTGTTGCAGTTTCCAATATAAAGAGTGAGAAAACTGTTAAAATTCTTTCAGCTACAAAAAGAGGCTTACAAGAGACTCTCAGACCAACACCACACAGACACCTTAATGCTTTTTTCTGAATAGTAAAAATGATGTTAAGGAGTCCCTTGGAGCACAAACCCCAAAATGGCAACCCATAACGGATATGAGAGTCTATTAAGGCGAAATAAACTGAACGAGCAAACAACCCCCCCCCCCCAAGTCATGCCTGGCAATCCTGACTGCAAAACAAGCAGAAAAAAGTTTAGCAGCGAGACCCAAAACGTGGTTGTCAAACCTTAAATTCACATCAATGAAGAGGCCGAGAAATCGACAATAACCCCAACCATGTAGTGGGCTCTGCTCATCAAACAAAAAACCCTCCACATTAGACTTAAAGCCCAGAACAAAAGTCTTATCAACATTGGATACAAGGTGATTGCAGATGCACCACTGTTTAATTTTGTGCAGGTCTTCTACTATGAGGGATCTGACTACTTTTTGATCTTTGTTATGCCACAGAATTGTAGTATCATCGGCAAACTGAACCACTAGTCAATGCAGTGATAGAGAGCTTAAGTCATTAACGTATAATAAAAATAAAATAGGACCTAACACTGACCCTTGAGGTACACCACATTTAAGGTGTGCTATCGCTGACGAAAATCCAAATGCAACCACCCTCTGGGTGCGACCAGACAGGTATGACTTCAACCACCTCAAAGCCACTCCCCTAAATCCGTAAAAATCAAGCTTTGACAGCAGTATTCCATGATCCACACAATCGAAGGCCAGATCACAGAACACCGCTGCTACAGCCTCCTTGGAGTTCATAGATAGATATACACTTTCCAAGAATCTGAAAATGGCATCCTGCGTACCCTTAGATGACTGAAATCCATACTGATTAGGGGACAGCACATTGTATTTGGTCAAAAAAGAGACAATTCTCTTGTTTGCGAGCCGCTCAAGAACCTTGGAGAGGGTAGACAACACTGATATGGGACGGAAGTTAGAGGGTCGGTCCAAGCTACCATATTTATGAAGAGGGATAATCATAGCTTCCTTTAAACAGGATGGGAACTCGCCCTAAAGCAATGACAGATTGATTGCCTAAACCAAAGCACCTAAAGCGCTCGCAGGCAGAAGTTATAGCAGACGTGAAGAGATACCATCGGAACCCGAAGACCTATGATTCTTCAAGCACTAAATTGTTGCATGGACCTCGGTGGCATCTATAGGGTGGAAAAAGAATAATTGGTTGATAGCATTCCGATTAAGATACTGCAATGGATCGCCGTCACTGGGAACTTACTTCCAGTAAGTTCTCAGCATATTAGAGAAATAGTTATTGAAATAATCGGGCCCCAAGTCCGATTCAACCAACCGCCGACGAGAAGACTGCCTACATTCGTTAATGATTAACCAACTTTCCTTCTGTCTGTTACTGGACGAGTCTAAGCGCTCATTGTACAGTTCCTTTCTGACCTTTATTAGACGCCTATACATTTTCCAATAATCTTGAAAATAAGACCTGATGAATTGATTGTCAATAGATTTGCGAAGTCTTGCCAAGCATCGCAAATTTTTGGCAGATGTTTTTAGCCCCGCGGTGATCCATGGTTTTCGTCTCTTGGATTTAAGTCTAACCAAGGGAAAGCAGATATTTATTTTATCACGTAATGTATAATAAAAAGAAGAAAATGGTTGTGGAACAGCCCGAATTGTACTCCAGTTAACAGACGAAATGGATTGAGAAAATAAATTCAAATTGTTCCCATTAAATACTCTCCCAATGCGGCGGCCAGATTTGTTTTTAAAGTCACCAGGGAATTGGACATAGACCCCCTCGTGATCCGATATACCCACTGAGTGTACTGAACAGGTAACACCGTCCAAATTAATGCAGAAATAATCAATAGTGGTCGATGAAAAGGACGAAATACGAGTGGGTGCATTAACATGCATGGTGAGTGTAAATGATTTGAAGATTCCATCAAGAGAAATTCTTTGCGGTAAGGAAACCTCTGAATAATTAATATTAAAATCTTCAGCTAAGATAACACGCGAGTGAATAGGGAGATCTGTATAAATTGGATTGTTTTTCGTCTTTTAACTGCAGCATTTCAAATTTACGTTTGCAAAGTCAAGCTTGGCTCCGACGTCGAAAGGGACTATCAAGAATTTGCGCAATAGAAAGCAAATCTAGCTCTCTTTGTCGTCATTTTTATAAAAGCACACTTCATAAGTGCTCTCATAATTTCACCAAAAATATAGGAAAAGTGTATACAATTTAGACTAATTACATATTAATTTACTAACCAAAACTCTCTTGGGAGAAGATTAAAACTAAACTAAAACCACTTACAGATCTCCTTATATACTAATGTTGTAACTAATAGAGTGGAAAAAAGCAATAAAGCATGACCAAACAAATTTTAACTAAACTATATAATTGATTATAAGGGATTGGACCTTTATCTCTGTTAAGAATGTTTTTTTAATTTTTGAATATTGCTAAACTTTCGTATGCATCTAATTTTCTATTTTTATTACCTGGTTTAAGTAATTTTAAGTTTCTGTCCCTACCAAGTGACCAGTATTTAAAACATGTTCAGCCACACTTGACTTTTCAACTCTTCCATATTTCACATGAACTACATGTTTCTTAAATATGACATTAATTGATCTTCTGGTTTGTCCTATGTACTTATATCACAATCGTTGCAATTAATCTCGTAGATCCCAGACTTTTTATTGGTCTTTATTTTAACTTTTGAGTTTCCTAAAAGATTTCGTAACTTGGCCGAACTTTGATAGACTAACTAGAACTTTGATAGATTCTTAGTTCTAAGTTTTTGAAAACTCTATCAAAGCCTCTCGTTAAGATAGGATCCTATGGTATTACAACAAAAGTTTGCTTATTTTCATCTTTTTGAAATGTGGTAGAGTTTTTAATATTAACTTTAAACCTATGTCTTCTAATCAGCTTATCAATAATCTACTAATCATATCATCATAACCATATAAAATCTAATAATCTTATCATCATAATCATTGAGTCATTTTACGCGGATAATAAATTTCCAGCAATCAAAAATATCAACTTTTGGATATAGGTAAATATAGTTAAATCGTAATATTTTTACATCAGGAGTCTGTGGTTTTTCCATGTACCATTAATTAGCGGACACCCTGTATTAATGTAAAATCCTTCGATTCTTTGTTATTTTCAGCCGCCATAGTACCTTGTAATTCAGCAAATCGTAAGCGAAATTAGTTGGCGCATGCAGATTGCGATCTAAAATTATCCAAGTCCATCAACTTTCAACCTTGTTAACATTCTTAATTTTTATGTATATTAATTTAAAAGAAAATTTTATTAAAACTACTTATTTTATTTTCTTAAGACGAGATTCTTTCAAAGTTATACAAGCAATACGAATGTGCGGTGCCAGTACGTGAAAAATACGGTGTAGTTTCTTTCCGATTTATATCAAATTTCTACCGTATTTAGCAAATTTACAGGGTGATTTGTGTATTTAATAGTTTTGCAGTGTTAGTAATAATCATAGTGCTATTAGTGCAATTTAGCTTGAAGGGTTATTCAGGAATAACGAAACAAAAATTAAATTAAATATTTATATATTTTTGAAAAGTTAGAGTGGGATTCAGAGCCTCCTCAACATATTTGTGAGAGTGGTTCAATTTTAAAGCTAGTTTCTTCCGTCTCTTCTACGATGCATTTTTGCTCCCAATATACAATGTTGTCAAGTTCATGCATGCTGTGACGCTTCTCAGCGTGGTTATACATGTGCAATATATTTACAGACTGAATTCCTGGACGAAATTAAATCTTTACTCATTATTGCAAGAAGAAAGGTGGCACTTTTAAAAACCGTCACTATACCTCGAATGAAGTTACTTGGTTCTACCCTTCTTGCAGATTTATTGAAATTGGTTCTTGATACTTATTTGCCATTAATCTTTATTGTGTGAAGTTTTAGCCTTTTCTGTATCGAAGGTGGTTTTAACTTAAATTGCTGACTCTCCACATCGTTGAAAAACATTCGTGGCAAATTGGTTGAGTCACATTCAAGAAACCATTCCACGAGTCTTCTGGTATCATATACCTTCAACAGAAAATCCAAAGGGATTATGCCAGCCGAGGCTCCCTATTCACTCGCGTGTTATCTTAGCTGGAGATTTTAATATTAATTATTCAGAGGTTTCCTTACCGCAAAGAATTTCTCTTGATGGAATCTTCAAATCATTTGCACTCACCATGCATGTTAATGCACCCACTCGTATTTCGTCCTTTTCATCGACCACTATTGATTATTTCTGCATTAATTTGGACCGTGTTACCTGTTCAGTACACTCAGTGGGTATATCGGATCACGAGGGGGTCTATGTCCAATTCCCTGGTGACTTTAAAAACAAATCTGGCCGCCGCATTGGGAGAGTATTTAATGGGAACAATTTGAATTTATTTTCTCAATCCATTTCGTCTGTTAACTGGAGTACAATTCCAGTTAACCAGTAGCGAAGAATGGAATTTTGTGAAACCATGATGGAAAAGGCAAATGAAAATGAATATTTTTTAAAAAATATTTTGTTTTTTGATGAATCTTCTTTTCCATTACATGGCAAACACAATCCTTCCATTGTTCGTTATTGGTCTCAGAAAAACGAGCACAGAAGTTTTCAGTTTCGTACCCAGTATCCTCAGAAATTGAATGTTTGGGCAGTATTTTGGGCGACAATGTTATAGGGCCATTTTTTATTGATGGCACTTTAAACGCCCAAAAGTACCTTGAGTTGCTGCAAAACCAAGTTCTTCCTGCCATTCAAATCCTACCTGATGTAGACCTGGGATCGGTTTATTTTGAGCAAGCTGGCTGTCCTGCTCATAACGCGGCTAGGGTAAAAGAATTTTTAACAAATACTTTTCCTAACCGCCTTATTAGTGGGACTGGCGATATTAAATGACATCCTAGATCTCCAGATTTATCTCCAAATGACTTTTATGTGGGGGGGTTACCTTAAGCAGACTATTTACAGGCATGAATTTAGTAGGTCATAAAATTTAGAGGAGTTGCGACATAAAATTGTCGAAGATGCCAATTCCATTTTACCTAAAACTCTTTTGGAGGTGCGAAATAGCTTTTACGATAGGTTAAGTTTTTGTTTAGCGAAAGAAGGCGGTTTATTTGAGCTTTTTTTTGTTGTTAAGTTTGTTTATTAGAGTTTTATTTCTGATTTTTTATTATATTTTTATCAGAGTTGATATTTTATTTTTTATTAGAATAACGCTTTAATTTTTATTATGCCAAAGCATATTAAACATTTTAAGATTACAATTCTATGTGGGTTTTACACATTGTTATGTCTGTTAAACCCGCATTAGAATAAATATTTTAAAAATGCCTGGATTTTCGCGTAATATTTTGGGACATTTTGTCGCCAAACGACGCAGCTCCCACGAAAGTCAGATGTTTACTAATCCTGTTCTCGGGCCGGCCGGAGCGGTGCTCTGTCGCAGGCACTCGTACACGCGCGACGTTGCAAAATTTCGCCTTTATGCGGTTTCCTATAAGTAACGAATAAAAACACGATCTGTATATATATATAAAAGTTACGTATACAACTTATGTCCACATATAATTCTTTTTTCACAACTTTTCAGGCAGACTTGGTATGACTAAACCGAGATCAGTTGGTGATCAACTTAATCATTTGTGAGTGATTGTCTGACATGATCATTAAATCTACCCACCTCACGGTATCAATTTAAAAAAACTGTCCCTGCACCCGCGCCTTTGTCGAAACCGCTGTCGAGGGAACCTACCAACCTCCATCTGTAGTCATCGTTGCGGCCCCCCGGCAGGGTCTGGGCAGTCCTTAATAAACTCTAATTTCACGAAAATAATGGCACGCCTCGTCAACAGATGGCAGCAACGGTATTATATGCAGAGTGGGTTGCATAACACGATAAGGCAGGTAATGATATTTAATGATTTATAAAGGAAGGTCAACCATTTTAGTTTTTATTTTTCTTACGATTTGCGTGTTTGATGGTGGTTGGTTGGTGATTGTTTATTGTGGTTTTCGAGGTGCTTTATTTGTAATTATCGACTTTTTTTGATCTTCATTTTAGTGATATTGTGCTAGTAGTGGTAAGTTAAGAAATTTATATTTAATTCTAATACGTAGACGGCTTGTAAAGAACCAGAGGTATAATATATTTAATGTTTACTTCTGTTTTTTACTTTACTTGTTTTGTTCTTAGTACTTTATTCATGTAATTTTCGTCCATAAAAGTGCGGATGAATTGTTGTTTTTGGTAAAATTATGGTAGGTTCACTCAGAATAGCAGTATTGTAGGCCTTTTTAAGTTTCCCTTATTGTGGAGAATCCCTGGATCCCATGTAAGAAAATAAAATAAATAAATTTAGTTGGAATTCGATGTTTTATTTATTTACTATACAGGGTCGGCAAGGAATCTTGGAATGGAAAATAATCGTTCTACTAAAATAGTTGGTTATATACTTCGAATATTGCTTGGTTTACTATCCAGTAAAATATACTATATAAAAATTGGATAAGTTTTGGGTTTATTTGGTAGGTTTTAAGGTGCTCTATCTAAAACAACGTAATAATAAAATACCGTCTGTTAAAAAACGTTTATGCTAAAACTCCTTTAATAACCCAACAGGCCGCACAGAGGGGGCCAAAACATGGTTCCGCGAAATAGCCAGAGATGCAATTCTATTTCCCCTTATTATATTGTTTTATGCCCCCCGGTTAGAGTAAGCCTGCCCGCGGTGCCGTCGAGTGGTGGCCCCGAGTACGGTAAAGTTAAAGGGACGTCTAAAAACCGATTTTTTTTTGAAAATTTTTACATAGATTGTTGAAAATTTTATTGATAAAAAGTGAGGATGAAGTAAAAAAATGCAAAATTTTAAAAATTATAAAGGATTTTCTACTTACGTATAATTCACAATTACACCCGGCTTAACTACACTCTATTTGCGATTAGGCATCACGTTGACCATTATATATGCTATTAATTCAAATGTGAAGCCTTAAGTAACCAAATTCTGTAACTTAGAATGATTTACATCACTTCTTTAGGTTATAAACACATATTTCCACACGCAAATCAGGAATATCAAAATATGTAAATACGGATTTATTCGTAAATAAAAAAGACTGTCAAATGTCACTTACGTCAACAAATATTATTTATTGGGAGTGGCTACTGTACGATTATCGTAATTTTCTGTCCTGTCTCATTATAGGTAAGTATTTGTTTATTTATATAATCATAAAATATGCACACGAGGCGGTAGCCCCGTGTGCGCATACAAGGCAAGCGCACATAGGGCGGCAGCCCCATAGGACTGTATGGTTGGCGCACATGTGGAGTTGGGATTGCAAAAGGGATTGGAACCTTGGGTTGGCGCTAAATAGTGGGTTAGGTAGTCGTTTGAGCCCTACTTAGCGAATGGGAATTATAGGCACAAACACGGGGCTGCCGCCCCGTATGTTATATGTTAAATTACATAAAATATCAAATAATTTAAATAAATAATACCTAATTTTTAACACCTGATAAATGTGTTTTGTTCATGTAATGTAAAATCTAACTATATCATGCCTTTATTATTTAAAATTGAGTCCACAGCCAACCCATCTAACTAAAAAGTATTCCAGACAAAACCAAAAAATACTACTGGGAACATAGTGAAGCCACTGCCATTTTTGTCAATAAGGTTGTTGTTTTATTTTTCTTGTGTGTAAATTACAAAATATGTAATTAAAAGGGGTAGAAAGCGATAAAAATGCTATAAATTTACAATAATAGCCCCCAAAAAGTTCCAAAATTACCCCAATATATATATTTTTTAATTATAGCAAAATCAAGAGCTAAAAAACCTCGTGCAAGCCGGCAATAATTACGTATTTAATGTATGTAGAAAAACCTTCATAATTTCCAAACTTTGGTATTTTTTCCAATCATCCTCACTTTTCTATCAATATTTTGACCACACTCAACATTCTATGTAAAAATTTTCAAAAAAAAATCTGTTTTTAGACGTCCCTTTAACTTTACCGGACCCGTGGCCCCCTTAAGAATCAGAGACGAAATACTTTTTTTCTATTTTTTCCTTTATTTTTAGAATTATTACAAAAAATTTGTAATAATTTTGTTGTTGTGTTTAAATGTTCTTCTTTTTTCACTAAAAATAGATTTTCACTAAGGAAAATCTGTGAAGAGTTCATGATAGACTGAACAATAAAGACAGGAAAAGAGACAAGACAGACAGTGACTGCTAGTAATACAAGGATCAGAAATATAGACGAAGAAAGACAAAACTAGAATAGACAATACGAAAAACATTACCGAATTAAAGAAGACTGAAAAGACGAACTGTCATATGCACAAGCATATGCAGACGACCAAATTCTACTTATACCTGATAAATCGGCTAAAGAAAGACTAAAAAGACTAATCGACTAAAGAGAGAAAAAATTTAAAATAACATGGAAAGCATCCAAGAAATGGGAGCAACAGTGAAAAATAACGCAGAACGATAGAAAAACTAGGATAATGTTCGTCCCAACGGAGGAAACATAGAACCACCAGTAATTAAGATACACAAAAGATATTGATGAGAATAATGGGGCAAATATGATGATACTAATTTGTTGGCAGGAGAATTGCAAACTGATGGTAGCTTTAGAAACTTTTTACGAATGACCAGTTCAGACCTTGAGTACTTGATAGTTCATATCAGAGAAAAAATTGAAAAGAAAAACACATCATTTAGGCAATTTCAATTAAAGAAAGGCTTGCTGTTACCCTTCGATTTTTGGCTACTGGAGATTCTTACAAAAATCTGCGATGAGAGACTGATGAAATCTGCTCTGACTCATGAAATCTGCGCATACTCTGTCTGCGAACAGAGGTCTGCGATGTTCTAATCCACAATCTACAGGGATTTATTAAGGTAAGTTCTAAACAAATACAGTATATTTGTAATAAACTGTTGCATATCGGCTTATTTGACCTTACAAAAACTTTTTATTAATAAAATCTAACTGTTTTCTTCAAATTTTAGTATTGCATAAAATGATATAAGTACACTGTATAGGCAACAATAAAAAAATGAAAGAATATCATTATGATGTAGGTTAAAATATGGGTTGATTATTGAAGAAGTAATAATGTACCGATTGCTGTATTGTCATCATCTATTACCGGTTGTGTTGATGGGTTATCCAAGTGGGACTGTATCGGGGTAGAAGCCAATGCAGAAAGTGTTGGAGTTATGTGAAGAGTAGGATATTTACTGACGAGTCTAGCAGGAGGAGCAGGTGGCTCAAAATATTCCATCTCGGCTCTGAATAAAATTTTGTTAATTTCTAACTTCGCATAAGTTGCAGAAATTGTGCTCAGTTTTCTAAGGATCAT
The DNA here is from genome assembly GCF_022605725.1 of Anthonomus grandis grandis. NCBI lineage: Eukaryota > Metazoa > Arthropoda > Insecta > Coleoptera > Curculionidae > Anthonomus > Anthonomus grandis. Next base: position 29,350,510 of record NC_065557.1, read on the forward strand.
TGTACAATGATCATATTACACTGTTACCAGTGTCATCATAGGCATCGAATTCATCACGTTCTTTTTTATGCTTATGTATTCTTCTTCTGCTATTGCATTAGATTTTTTTTAACTGTTCTAGCTCTAGCAGAACATGGCTTTATTTGTGGGACAAGTAATTTATCACTTTCTGGAGAGTGTAGGGTAGTAATTTCTTCACTTTCTATTGACCCATGTATTTCAGTATCCTGAAACAAAAAAATATAATGTTGTGTCAATAGGCAAATTATGAACAACTCCTAGATTATAATTTATTACGCGTCATTATCATCGTAACTACATTGCTAATTTTTACGTTTTATTTTTAGACTCCAATCAGTGCTGATGATTGGCCTCATATAGCAAAAGGTTTCGAGAAAAAATGTAATTTTCCATACTGTCTCGTAAAAGTATTGATGGCAAACATATAAAACTTTTGGAAGTTCGAGTGAATACTTCAACTACAAGGGATACCACAGCATTATACTGATGGCAGTTGTAGACTCTAAATATCGTTTTACTTACGTTAATGTGGGTAGTCAAAGTCGGTTGTCAGATAGAGGCGTTTTTGCTGCCATTTCAAGTAAAATGTTGAAGGAAGGAAAGTTAAATTTGCCTGCAACTCAAAATTTACCTGGAGCGGAAAATCTCACACCCTTTGTGTTCCTTGGCGATGATGCTTTTCCATTGGAACCCCACATCATGAAGCCTTATTCTGATATTCATCGAAAAAGGTCAAATAAAAGTATTTTCAATGGAAGGTTAAGCAGGAGTCGGGTAATTGTAGACGATGTTTTTAGGATTCTGAGAGTGGTGTTTCGAGTACTCAGAAGACCTATGCTTCTGAAACCAAATGAAGCAAGTGCAGTTGTCCTCGCATGTTGCTTCCTTCACAACTTCATGTGAAGTGACTCTGTCAATTCTTACAACCCAAAAGGAACATATGACTCTGAACAATTTGGAGAAGTGGTTCCCGGATTTTGAAGGAGGGATGGATTTCCAATAGAAACAATTCTTAGGTGCTAAGAAGACTCAGTACTCTAGGAAAGTATCAGTATCAGCCGCAGTTCACTGTATACTTTATCAGTGATATCGCCAAAGTCCCCTGACAACACAATTAATATTAGGTATAATCTGACAATAGTATTATACAGCTTAAAAAATAAAATTGCTTAGCAAGTTAGTAAGTTTTTTGGATTAAGCTATGTTATTTTTAAACCTATTTTCAACAAGGAATTCAATTCATTCATTCAAAGGATTCAAAATAAACGATACTTCAAAATTTTAAATATTTCTTATTTTTCATATTCTAGACGATAACGAAATATTTAAAATTCTTAAAATAAAAATACCTGGCTTGCAGCTCCACCCACAGCATCAACAGTCATTTCATCTTCACTAAACCTTCCGTCCAAAGTTGCTCTTGGTTTGTTTTTACCCTTCAAAAATTTGAAGAAGAAGGCACTTGAAATAAGTCCATTTGCCACTCTCTTTTGACTCTTTTCCAGTTTTCAATATTTTTTTGTACTCTCTGTAAAAGCCCAGAGAAGTTTCCTTTCTTTATACCCCTCAAATACCTTAAAAACATCTGTCTGACACCACTTCATTAGTTTAAAATCGAACTATATAAATAGTAATATATCCAAACGATATACACGCCATACAAGTCGACGATGTGTAGGTGACGCGGCAGCCGAAAACGCACTGACGAGGGGTATTTTCGCACTAATCTGCCAATTTTTATGAACAAGTTGTAGATCCAAATAGATTTTAAGCATGTTTTACAAACAAGAAATTATTGAAAACAGAATTTCTTTAATCTTACCGACTCGCGCTGGGAAACGTAAGACCTATGTGGACTAGGACAAGAGACGAACAAACATATCACGCAAGAATGCATAGAACAGACAAGATTAAAGATAAGGCGAAATATATAAATTATATATGGAAATATATCTATAGAATTAAGGCGGGAAATAGAAAAGACAAGTTCCCGTTAAAGCGGCTTGCTTTGCGGTGACTATCATTTCAAGTTCCATCTTTGGTATAATGAAATAGCCGTCAGAAGCAAAGTTTTGACCCTTCAGCTACTTTGGAACTGCGAAAATGTAGTCAACGCTTAAGATGTTTTAAACTTTTAGTGCATGTGTTATTAAAATAGTATTATTTTGTGAGATTAAAAGTAGGTAGGTATTTTACTTTTTTCAACTGAACACCTATTTTAGGTCATAAAATTTTGAATATTAAAAACTTTCTACTAATAGCAATATTCTAATTTAAATTCACGGATATATTTTATTTATTTGCACTTTTGATGAGGTTATTCATGCCATGTGATGCAAGTATTTGGATATTTCTACATATTAAAAACAGAGTAATGTATATTAATATTATTATGAGTATATAAACAAAAGTCTACTGTAATTATTAATTGGGTATCCGAATAAATAATCATTAGGCTTTTAAATTCACCTTTAATTATAAATCAGTGTTTTAATATATTAATTATTTATTTATTTTAATTTCGGAAATACTAGAAAAAAGCTAAATAATTTTATATGCATTAATCTACAATTTTTTAATGAAAATATATTGTCTTTAAGGATATTGTTAATAATTAAACGATTAAACGAACTTACCTGTAAGTGAAGTTTGATCGTAATTATATGAAAGCCTCGTTCGAGATGATTACACATAACGTAGTACCTTGTATCTCATTCATATGACGCCACAAATTCCAAAGCCCTACAAAAAAAAACTAAAAAGAAATATGCATGCGATCCCACTATTCTGACCTGGCCCTACGATCTTCCGCATACGGGTCCTCATAAGGTTTAAAGCTGTAAGACAAAAAATGCCTAACAGGTTAAGTTTAGGGTAGATAAATCTAGGTGGGATGTAATCATCTCGAACGAGGCTTTCATATAATTACGATCAACCTTCACTTACAGGTAAGTTCGTTTAATCGTTTAATTATATTTCAAGCCTCGTTCTTCGAGATTACATATAACGTAGAAGTTTAGAGCTATCAAAAGGCATTTTTGTGTACTTTATTATTTATTACCACACAAGTATAATATATAACGAAAATTGAAAAAATAAACACACAACTTAACTCATTATTTAACGTAATAAATTTAATTTAATATTAACAGACAAGAGAAACTCTAACATTAATAATATTATAATAATATAATAACATGTATATGATTTTTCTTACGGTTCTAACAAAAAACAAATTAACAACCCTCAAGAATTGACTGCTCATCAGGAATAATGGGTTTATTATAAAACTTTGCAAAAACCAAGGAGGATTTTGTCCACCCGGCAGTTTTACGAATCAGATCTAAAGATATGCCATTTTTAAAAGCCTTAGAAGTGGCTGCATGTCGAGAACTATTTCCTTTAAATATTGAAGTATCAATACCACTTCACAATAAAATAGACTTAATCCATTTACTAATAGTTTGAGCACCAACAGCTTTATGAGGTTTATTGAATGATATAAATAAGTAAGATGATGAAGGAATATATGATGCAAACAACCAAATACGTCTACGCTCACACCATTGCCATATCTGCCTAGCCAAATTATTTAATTCCGGAAATTGTATCCCTCCCATCTTATTAATATATGATATTGCCGTCGTATTATCAAGTCTAAGCAAAATTTCACAATCATTTAAGTTGCCTGCAAAACATTTTATGGCAAAAAATGCTGCAAGCAATTCCAAATGATTGATATGGAATTTCTTCTCTCTCCAACTCCAGAGTCCCGAAGTTTTTTGATTATTACAAAACGTACCCCAGCCGGTTAAAGAAGCATCATTTGAAATTTCACATAAAAATTTAAATTTACGAATTATAAGCTTATAAGCTGTTGGTAACTTAAAAAACCACCATTTTAAATCTAAAATTGAACTGTCTAAAATTTAAATTGTTTCATCATAATTACCATTATTCTTATTTAAAGCAATGAATTTTTGTCTTTTTAGTTGTTTACAATACATCCAACCATAAGCTACAGCAGGACAAATTGAAACTAATGAGCCAACTAAACTGGCAAATTCTCAAATTGTGCAAGTTTTAATATTTAAAAATTTCGTGATTGAAGTATTAAGATTATTTATTCTCTTTTTAGGTAAACCTAATGAATATTGCTGTGAATTTATAATGAAACCTAGAAATTTACATTTAGTTTGAGGTATTAAACTACTCTTTTTGTAATTAATAATAAATTCTAATTTTGTTAAAAGAGCAATAGTTATTTGAATATTTTGAAAACAGTTTTCATATGTATTTGCAAGACATAAAATATTATCTAAATAAATTGTGGAAATATGACCTTCACTTCTTAGTTCATTAATTACAGGTCTTAGGATTTTAGTAAAAGCATAAGGACTAGTTGATAAACCAAAAGGTAAACAACAAAACTGGTATCATTTACCATTAAATTTAAATCTTAAATATTTTTTATAATTCTGATCTATTGGTACTATTGGCCAATAAATTTATTTAATTGTTTTAAATTTAAAATGAATCTTTTGCTACCATCTGGCTTAAGCACTAGAAAATATTTTGAGAGAAATTGACCCTCCTCAAAATGACAAAGTTCTATAGCACCACAACTAAATAAATTTTTAAGTGCTTGCTTAATATCAATAATTTCCTTTTTTGACCATTTTGGTTCAATTGGAGGAAAATCTTGCTTAACAAGTCTGGTAAATGGAATTTTATAACCAGATATGCAAGAAATTACAAAAGAATCGGATGTTAATTCTCTCCAATGAGAAACATAATTTTAAGTGCACCAGCTACGGTTTTTACCTTAACTAATTCTTCCGTTGGTCTGGACGTCTGCTCTGATAACGCATATGGGTGCTCCTTGGATAAAAAGTGGTCCTCACTGGGAAGGGATATCTTGATGCTCCCTGACTTATCTGAGTGCGAACAAGATTTTTGGAGCCCACCTGCTGTGTGTTGTTGTAACGAACAGGTGGGCTTTTCCAGTTTAACTTCTTGTTACCCTGAGTCGATGGTTGGAATTATTTCTTGATTGTTGACATAGGCTTTAAGGCTAAGCTAGTTTTCTGGATTGCCTTAGCCTCATCAATTTTTTGAGATAAGTCCTTTCCGAAAAGCAAACAGTCAACTTTGTTCTTTTCTAAGAGGGGTTTAGTGTTCTTATCCATTCCTGGTGAAATAAATGCTCGACGAGTTGTTGATTGACGATAAAAAACTTCCGCCATCAGTTTCCCAGCATCATTTAATGTCTCAAATACATAGGCGCGGTCTACTCCCCCCTCCTTATTTTCAAAAGTGTAGATATTACTGAACCCAATGCTGACATTGACTTAGCAATTAAACTCTGGTTGGCTAAAAAGTGTTCATCACGTTTTTTAGCTGATTCAGCTAAAATTCAGAAGGATTTCTGGATTTATTTTGGGGGGTTCCAAATTGCAATTCCCATTAATTGGATATTTTTTTAGTAAAACGTCTTTCATTGACGTTGGAATGCCTTCAGAAATCCAAACATTCCAGCGTGATGCCAAGTCCTCCTGTAACCTTAATAATTTATGGTTATTTGCTTTAGGATCAAGTCCAAGAAATATAAGAATCTCATTATCTTGTTCTTCAAAATTTTCTTCAGGTGCGACATTCTCATTAGTGACCCCACTACAGTCCACTGAAATAAAAACCAAATATTTCAGAATAAAAAACTATACCATCTGACCTCATGTGTCAGCTTATTGTATAGATAATAAACCATAAATTTATGATACTAATAAAAATTAACAAAACTGATTTTTAAGGTTTGTCTCACCTTAAAGTGAGCTCACCTTATAGAATTTATTATTTATTATTTCGATAATGTCTCGTCTTAAGATCGAGCTCATCGAATATTTATTTTAATATTTTCTTGGCCAAAAAAGATAATACATATATGTAAACAACCAGACAAATATAAAAAAAAATCAACAACTCCAAACGGTTTAAATACCCTAATCTAGAAAGAAAAATAGAACATACATAAACACAACAACTAACCTGTAAGATCTTCAACGTCTAAAATACTTTCACTTTCCGCCTCAAGCGACAAAACATTATCGGCTGTGCCCTGTTGTTCACTATCGTTCTCGGAACCCGAACTCGATGATAATGGCCGTACTATCCGTCTACGACGCTGACGCTGCTGCTTATTACGCCTTGATAATAATTCTTTTTCTAAACGTTTGATACGTTTAAAAACATCACTAGAAATATATTCTTCATTGAAAACTTTTCTCTTCCTATCACCCATCTTAAAAAAAAAAACACGACACAATGCAAAAATAACGAGAAAAAAAAACAACTTTTTTGAACAACAACAAAATGAAAAAATTGATGTAGCGTCACCCGCACGAAAACAAGTTATGAGGACCAGTGTTGCCGCACCGACTTTTTGTATGTACTAACCAAAAGCAATTAAATGTACTAGATTGTACTAAAATTTACGATAAGATGAAATGTTATTCGTTTCTCTTAAAATGTTATTCGCTTTTTTGCACTGATAGAATTAAACAGCTATGTTTTTTAAAGTATTTTTATTTCTTTTTATTATAAAAAAAAAACAAAAATAAAAATATAAACTTAAATCTCTAATTCCTTTATAATTATTTAATAATTGACAAAAACTAAATCTAGTATCTACTAAGGGCCAATTTTACAAGTTCGAGTAAACACCAAACTGAAGATTAATTTGACATTGACTGACGTATATCTAATGATATAAATGTCAACAACGTCAATCTAATCTTCAGTTTGGCGTTTACTGGAACTTGTAAAATTGGCCTTTACTAATTTATACTTAGAATAATATTATATATGTATAATTAAGTAATTATAAATACTTATTTATAATTCCTTAATTCGGCAGGAGGTTGCCACTCCCAACATGTTGTGTTTCTAATAACCTCTTTGGTTAAAAGTAGATTGTAGCATGTTGCTGTTTCTAACAAATTTCTATTTTTTCTTTTAATTAGTTTAAGACTTGAAAATATTCTTTCAGCCGCAGCGCTCCCATGTGGTAAACACAATATATTTAAAAAAAAAAGAATACAGAGAAGGAAATATAGGTTCATTTAGAGAGTTTCTTAATATGCCCAATTCAATTACAAAGTTCTCTATATCCATGTTTTTTAATCTTTCCAACGACACATCAGAAAGTAAAAGCATCCGCCACTCTAAATTAATTTCTTCATATTTGTCTGTATGAACCATATTAGGGAAATATTCTACAAGGGGAATTATAAAAAGGGCTTTTTTATCGGAAAAAATATTTTGTGGATCTATCCAAGTTAATTTCGTGTATAAGTCATTATTAAGAGGAAATCTTTGTTTTATTTGGAAAGCCCTAAAAAATTCTATGTAAAAATTTAGGCAGTTTAAGCGAAAGTTGTGTAATTCATTTTTATCTATTGAGTTATTTTCAATAATTTTCTGTACTTTTACCCCAAAATATACCTCCTCTAACGGCAAAAAATTAGCAGGATCTTTGATATAAATTTTGTCAATAGGCGTACTGTTAATGTAATTTGAATTTAAAAACTTTTTTAGGATTTGTTTCTAAACGGAAGAAATTCGGGGCAGCAATTGATGTAAACGGGGCTTTTCTGATTGGAACTCGATATTAATTGCGTTCATTATTTTGAGGCCATAAGATAGAAATGATAAATACATTTTCGTAATTTTATTATTAAGTGCTGATAATATGTTGGTAATTTTTTTGGAGGATTCTTCATAAGCAGTTTCGGTAAAATATAATATGAGAGCATTATACTGCTCTAAGGCTCTGTCCACAACTTGTTGTAGCGACAACCACCTTGTCTCAGAAAGTCGTAAAATTTTATGTGGTTTCAGCTTACAAAAAGTTTGAAATTCTTTTAAAGCATTCATTCTTTTTGAACTGCGAGAAAAGTGAGCATACATATCTTTTATTAATTCGTCTAGTTCTTTTGGTATTTTAGCACAAGCATAAGATGAACATAAATTAAAAGAATGCGAACTACATCCTACAACGACTAAGTTTGGTAATCTTTTTTTTTTAAAGAGCTTGAACGCCATTAAATTGTCCATCATCGTAGCACAATTATCGGCTGCAAAACCTGCCATATTTTCTATGTTAACTCCTGATGATATAAGGTAATTTGTAAAACATTTGTAGCTTGAGACAGCTGTAGAATTATCCTCAAGCTCAAGGAGTCCTAAGAAGGCATCCACAGTCTTGTTTTTAAAATACCTTACCAGAATGGCTAAACATTTTTTTGTGGATACATCAGTGGTTTCGTCGATGATAATGAATAAAAATTTTCATTTAAATCAGCAAAAACTTGTTTTTTAGCGTACGGACCAATGCATTCATTAACTAATTTGGTAGTTTTAGTTCTGCTGCAAGAAATTTTTTAATTAGTTTGTCATTCTTGCATAGAGTTTTTTTTAAAACAACGTCTATACTAGGTTGTTCAATTGTTACCACCATTTTCATATGTAGGTCATTTTTGTCATGTCTCTTCAAATGGGAACGATTTCCTTTTATTTGCTTATTGCAAATTTTGCATTAAAGATAATTACTATTGGGACATTTTATACACCATTTAAATTCTGACTCCCAGCTAGAACAATATTTTTGCACATACCTAGGCTTCTTTCGGCGTTTTTCTGTCAATTGTTCATTTGATGAAGAGTAATCATCACTTGATGTTTTGTTACCCTGGTCTTCCTTATCTGTCGAAGTTAATGGCTGATTCTACTGATCATCGTCAGTAGATTTGATTATAAATCAGAATATTTAAAAACGAGTAGTTACTTTGGAACAACGCGCGATGCGCGGGAACAGCGTATAGCAGGCTAGAGATGGGCGACTGGACATCGACCGATGTCACCAATGTGTATGACCAAAGATTATAAGACTTAAGAGTAATATAACTTTTGGTATGCCTTTCGCCCTTAGTCCTATTTAAAATTAAAAAATGTACTAGAATTAGGTCTATATATGATAAAATGTGCTTTTGTACTTTGTTGTCGAATATGTATTAGAAATAGTACAAATGTACTCAAACGGCAACCCTGATGAGGACCCATATGCGGAAGATCGTAGGGCCAGGTCAGAGTGGTGGGATCGCATGCATATTTCTTTTTAGTTTTTTTTTGTAGGGCTTTGGAATTCGTGGCGTCACATGTATGAGATACAAGGTACTACGTTATGTGTAATCTCGAAGAACATGAGAGGCTTGAAATATAATTTAATAGCACTCACTAAAATTGATCAGTATATTTAGTTTTTTTTATGTTACTTCATTTTATTTATGGTAGCACTAACATGATAAAAATATAAATTTAAGTTTGAAATATAATAGAAACCTTAATAATTTTTCAAATCAAGGCTTTATTAAGATGAGACCTTCTGATTTAGCGTTTGCAAATGTTTCTTGATAGTAATAAGTTTTTAGGTTAGTAATTTAGACCTTAGTTATAGTTTTTTAAACTATATCATTGCATTCCATAACATTAGAAATCGATACAAATGACTCTTTAGATGATGCTATAGTCAAATCTGCCTTTAAATTTTCGAGACAGGCAGACCGACGTTAAGTATTTGGAAATTCAGAAAGTTAAAGTAAAATAATTTAATAAAATAAGTTGTTTCGATGCGGAAAACTGTAGCTGTATAACAATATGGCCACAACAAGGACAAAATTCCAATATAAAGCAGTATTTTCCTACAACACAACTCCAGCTTTATCGACTTTACCAGCTTTAGGACCTCCAAATTAAAAGCTACCATGATAGTAAAAAAATTATTCCACTACATAGAGCTACTAAAGCTGACACATAACGCGAATGCCTATACCATCTATTTGCCTCTGTTTGAACTTAAGAATCTCAAATTCAAGAAATGCCCGAATCATGATTGATATCCACGACAAGAAGACAAAAAATTAGAAGAAACCAGTCATGAATTTGCTTAGGCTGTATGACTCTATATGGGTTATTATTCCCTATTTCCTAATAGTAGCTATAATCGCCTAGTCATTGCTAAAGAAGTTAAAGAAATTCCACAAAAGAAAATCATCAATAACGCGACTATAGACGAAAAGCCTTTACAACATCCAAATCATATGCCCCTGAGTTCATCCCTTGAGAAAGGAGTAGTTACGGATACTAATTCGCTACTTTATGCCGATCTTACATTGCATATAAGGCATTTGTCAGCAAATAAATAAATAAAATTTGTAATGTAATAAACGTAAATTTTTAATGGATTGTAAATTTCATGTAGGTTATTGATCTTTATTTCACTTTAGTAAAGTTAGGTTCATTGTAATCCTTCTTAACAAAGTTTGTTTTGAAAATAACCAAATGGCTGGACCTGTTATTTAACTGATCTTTAAAAAAAAATTTATATTAATCTTTTGACCTTTAAAAAATTACTTTACAAAATATCTGAAAAAATTATTTCAAATTTTTTAGCTTAAACTTAGTCAGCATTAGAATATATTTATTTTTTTCTTTATAAATGTTTATTTCTTGTATTTTGTACCTTTACGATAATTAAGTTAAGTCTATAATGTAAATTATTTAAAATAAAATTACTCAAAGAAAGAATAGCATGTTGCTGGTGATAGGATAGCAACAGCATCATTCATCTAAAAGATTGAGACATTATTATTCAAAATGTTATATATTTAAAAAAATTAAAAAGGTTTATTGAAAACCAAAACACTTTTAACTAAGATAGCACCCTTTACGTCACTGGATATGCTCCTTGGAACCTACCGACTCTCCTAATGATATTCAAAAACAAAATCGAATGGCCCATTCTTAAACATACACATGATGTACAGTTCATTGGACTGAACATTTTGAACTATTTTTCATATTAAAAAAATTAAAACATTTTAAGTAGATAAGGCCAATTTATTATTTATTAGTTTTCATCTTTTGTTTGCACGTTAGAACCATTTTTGTATAGACGTTTCTATCAGCTTATTATCAGGTCTACTTTAGACTTCAATATTTCAGAAAAGCGCAACAACAATTCTACTCATGATTTTTTGCCGCCGTTAATTTTTTGTGGGATGATACCACTTGTAGTAAACTATTTAGAGGTATGAAAATCAAAAACAAAATATTCTGATGTTTAAATGCGTATTTTGCTTATCTTGAAAAGGTAATTAATTGCTATTAAATGACCTTACTGCACCAAAATTATATACATATCACCGTACATAATCACCTTTAAATGAATACAATAATTCAAATTTGTCTTTATTAAAAAAAAACTTACAGATAACAGGTTTCTGTGAGATAAATCGAATTAAAGATTGGATAGGCATTATTAGAGTAAGTACCCAGTATTTATTTACGCCAAAATGCTGTACCTAATATAAAGCTTAAAAATCGTAATCCTAATGATAATTTAGAAACCGGATGCGAATTTAAAATGAATTTGTCGCGCTATTTCGAGAAAGTTATTCTGATTTGCCCCCACTGAGTCAAATTACTATAATAATACAAATTACAAATTACTATAATGAAGCCACATTCACTATTAATGGAGAGGTACGTAGGTAGATACTGATGCCGTTTTAAAGTTTAAGCCAAAATATTATCAGGTGGTCTTTGCGAATATCTATTGCATCGCTTTTTTTTTAGGTAAACCTGCAAAATTGTCATTATTAGGTCGCAATAAATGCAAAGTGGGTTGTTGAGCAGAATTTTGTCAAGAAGTACATGATTGTCATTTTAAACAATTGCTTAACTAATAAATAGTTTAAAAAAAAATTATCTATTACTGGGACCATATATAGTGAATACGAAATTGGTAAGTATAACTAAGTAAATGGGAGATTTTGTAAGATTTATAAACATTTTTATGCTCTTTAAATTAAAAATCTTTTAAATTTTCCTTGACAGCAGAAGATAGAGCAGGTTCGAAGATAACCGAATGCCACAGGAAGTCTAGGCCTTAACGTCAAAAGGTCGCCACAGTTTAAGCGCAGTCCCATGAAACTTGATTCGCCAAAACGGAATTTGGACGGGCACCGGCCATCTTAGGGTCACTTGACATTAGGAAAATTTGACAATAGTGATGTTAATGACACTTTTGACGTTGACTTTTTTTATTTATATTTTGGTAAGGTGTCGCCTCCTAGGCACGAACTTAATAAATATACCTAGACTCCTAATGCATATGGCCACGATACCCAAAAATGACCACTGCCTGGTGGCCGCCATTTTTATAGTGGTTGTGTCCTTTTGATGTTAGTCACTCTGAAAATTTTTGGTGCTGCCAACAAAAAAAAAATTAAACAACGGTAATGAAGTTGACGACGCTGACATTTGACGTGTGACCTGTCACGAACTAAATTGATTTTTTTTATTTACATTGTTTTTAAACCATCATCATTGGGATTGTAAAATCACGACTCGTCATGATGACTCGATATGACTGATTCTAAATAACATTCTCAATTGTGAGTATAGCGGATTGCCTAGTTTTTGGCGATTTGTAAACGACGCTTGGGTATATCGTCAACAACAGGTGATGTAGCTTCTTTCTTGGTTAATACGTGGATAATGTATAACCATCCTTATTTAAACGTATTTAGTTTACTGTTTCTCAAAACCAAATCATTGTGAATTATCTGTCTGTGTTGTTTATGATAAAATAATATATAGGGTTGTTTATTTATACTATATAAACCGTTGCTAATTACAAACTATCAGCTAATTACAAAATCATTTATATTTTAATTTTTATAAATGGTTAGAATAAAAGTGTTTTTAACTGAATTTGTTAAGTAAATACAAGCAAAAATTTAAATGAAGATCATAATTTCCATGGTATTAGGATTCATAAGATTCAAGTTCTAGTTTAGATTTATAATATTTAAGATTATCAGAATAATAAAAGAAATATTTTAAAGTGCATGCATCCTTCCCAAGTTAATTGAAACTTTGTCTCATTTTAGGTGAGGATTACATTCTTTCATAAATTTTTTCACGAAATTCTTGAAGTACAAGAAAAATCACAGATCTAACGCAACTATCTTAAATTCTTAACTAAATGTAGCTTGCTTGTTTTATAGCACTGCAACGAGGCAATTGTCAGTAAATGTATCTTTCTATTTTGTAATTTTGTAAACATAACCTCTCAAAAACCTTAATTGTTTTATTTCCAATTTCCCTACAATTGGCTCAACTGAAATTTGTCAGAGTGACCAACACCGAAAGGACACAATCACGTAAAATGGCGGCCCTCTGGTAGTGGTCAATAGCTTTTCATTGAATTCGCAGTCCAAGTAAATTTATTAAGTTCGTGCTCATGGATTAAGGAAAATTTGCACAAATTAATGGCTGTCTATTTACTGTAATTTCTAGTTTCAAATTATATTTTTTGTGGAATTAGGGTGTAGAATTTGGAATGGGGTAAGTTTTCTACACATATATACGTATTAATTTACCATTAATGATTCTTTAGTTCCCCATCAATACTATCAGGCTTTGCTCCAATATTTCAACAAATTTTATTGAAAAATATTTATTTCTCTTTAGAGAATAGAAAAAGCATTCTTACTAATGCTGGTCTTTCACAAGATAGCTTAACTCCTGAATAAGAAATTGTTGTTATACAAAAGCAATGTATAATGTCCATAAATCCACCATGAGCAAGTTATTTAAATTGAGGTTACTTCAGAAAAATATAAGAGATTGCTTCTTTAATGTCTCTTTATAATGATGGAAAGTTTCAGTTTATAGAAGAAAATCTTAATGAAGTAACTAAAGAATTCATTAGCTCTCAATTGCTATGAAAAAATCCAGTCAAAGAATTTCGGGGTGTAAAGACTTCGAGGTTCTCGAAGTAAAAACTCCAAGCAAACATATCATGCTCTTACATTCAATGTCCTACTTTTTTACCCAACATACATTTTAGGTGGAGGTTGTAAAAAATCTTATAATTAACTGCATTAAAGACTTTCACTCAATTAGGATGAAGGCCTTGTGCAACAAGCAAGGAATTTTGTGCCAAATATTTTTGATCTTACTTTTACAAATAGGAATGTGTGAAGTAGTGAGTGAAGCTGTTGACTGTGTTTTTGATAAATCTGTCTATCATAAGCCATATTATTTTAAATCAACTTTTAACAATGGTAAAGAAAAAAACTTTAAATTTTGTACAGTTCTTTTATGACTTTAGAAATGCAAATTATTTGGGTGTTATTAATTAATATTCATGCTGCGGTTTCAGAGTTCTATCATATATCATATATTGAATATGGCTATAGCTTTGTTTGTGCCTCTTAAGAGATTTCAAACCTCATCTTTTTCCAGTGTGTTATTTATTAATTAGTGGTTAGGTAGTCTAGCTTTTATTTCTTTTTCAGAAATATTTATATTTTTTGTAATTGGGTTGCTCCCGTGTATTTAAGTATTTATATAACAGACATAAAGTTCTCTAACTGAAGAAAATTAATATTCACAGTGCAAAAAAGAAAAAATACAAATATTATAAAAACATTTTACATCAATACATATATATAAGTTATTTAAAGTTCCAATTTAAAAATATAACGATTTATCTAGTTCCACAAAATTGCCCACCAATACAAACATTTTCTGCTGGAAATTTTAGTACAAAATTAATCGAGAAAGTAGCAGCTTTTTTTGGCCAGAAAAAATGTTAGGCTTTTTCTTAAAAATAGATATATTTGATGCATGTTTTATATTATGGTGCAAGTGATTATAAATCTTAAAATTAATGTATACTCTAAAAATTAACAATAATTACTATAAAAATCCTATAGATAGGTCATTTATATCAATTAATAAATTGTTGGTATAGTCTGCACTGGTTCAAGTCAAAAAATTGAAGATGTAAAAGCTAGAGATTGTACATGAAATAATAAAAGACAGAACAGTTATAGACACTATACATATGTAAATGGAATATGTAAGGTTCAACTAGTTCTTACACAACATTATAATTTATAGTAATAAGTTGCCCATTAATAACAAGGTGATGTAGAGTTGGCTTGTTTTCAGTGTACTCAATAGTTAACTCTTTTATACTGGCTAAATTAGTACTATCTTGATCATAAATAGTTGCACAGACCTTTATCCTAATTGAGTGCAAGTCTTTAATGCAGTTAATTATAAGATTTTTTTACAACCTCTGCTCAAACTGTATATTGAATAAAAAAATAGGACACTGGCATTTTATAACTTTTTTAAAGACCTTAAATAATGAATACAAGAGCATGATAGGTTTGGTTGGAGTTTTTTACTCCAAGAACCTGCCTAATAAATATACCTGCACTGCCAATTCAGTGAAAAGTAATTAACCATACTACCAACTACTAGGGGGCCGCCATTTTGCGTGATTGTGTCCTTTCGATGTTGGTCACTGTGACAAATTTTAGTTGTGCCAATTGTAGGGAAACAAAACAATTAAAGATTTTGAGAGGTTATGTTTACAAAATAGAAAGTTACATATAAGTAAAAATTTAAGATAGTTGCGTTAAATCTGTGATTTTTCTTGTACTTCTTAATGTAGTAATCCTCGCCTAAAATGAGACAAAGTTTCAATCAACTTGAGATAGATGCATGCACTTTAAAATATTTGCTTTATTATTCTGATAATATGGAACTGATAAATTGAACTCATAAATTTAAACTTAAACTTGAATCTTATAAATCCTAATACCATGAAAATGATGATCTTCATTCAAATTTTTGCTTGCATTTACTTAACAGATTCAGTTAAAAACACTAATTTTTTTTCTATTTTTACTATTACGAGTTTTACATTCTATCTATGTACAGTGTTTCCACATTATTGTAAAAATCAAAATATAGATGATTTTATGAGGGTTTGTAATTAGCAAGGGTTTATAGTAAAAATATACTATTCTATCAACTACTCTATATATTATTCTATCAAAAACAACACAGACAGACAATTCACAATAATTCGGTTTTGAGAAACAGTGAACCAAATACCTTTAAATAAAGATAGTGATACATTATTCACGTAATAAGTACTTATAGTTGATAGATAATCTCTTAACCTCTGGTATATTCAACTAACTAAAAAATACAATAATTACTCTTATTTATAGGGCAGGCTCATAGACAGGAACTAACCAATTACCGCCCCATTTCTTTAAGCAGCAAAGTAAGTAAAATAATTGAAAAAGCTATCCTATTAGGACTAAATTCTTTCCTCTTAAAAACCAAACAAATCTTGTAATCAAAATATGATATTAAAAAGAGTTTTTGTGCTGAAGGCGCTTTGATTAGAGTGGCGGACTACCTTTCAAAATGTCTTCATAAAGATGAAAAATGTTTATTAATTTTTCTTGACCCACAATATTGTTTTGATCATTAGAGATAGTCCTTAAAATTATTCTGTAAAGGCCAATACGGTCCCTAGCGAATAAACTTTTTAAGTAGCTAATATTTTAAGTTTAAAGCACATACTACTATAAATATATAGGTTCAGCTGTTAAAATGGGACTGGGTGGCAAATATTTAGCTAAAATCAACTTATGATCTGTTTAAGTAGAGAGATGCAAATAACGAACGTTAATATTAAATAAAAAATTGGCTTATACAAATCGAAAACTAAGGAGAAAAATTAAAAAGAAATTATATATTCATCTGAATTATTTAAAGAATTTGGATTTTTGAGCATAAGACTATTATATTGTCAAAAAAATTGCATCTATTATATTGTCAAAAAAATCCCAATCTTTAAAGGCAAATAATCTCTTAACGTTCGATGTGATCGTAAAAAAGTAATACTTAAATATATAACCTTGACAGTTCCCAAATTCTATAATATAATTCCACATAATAAGCCTCTACTATCAGTAATTGGATTATGCCTATTACTAACATTTCCAAAATCAGGCTAGGTCAAAAATTCCTCATTGTATCATAGGAATGAAATTAAATTTTTTTTTTATTTTTATTTTTTCTTACAATAAACGACTGATACCACCTGAAATCTGATTTTTTTTTTAATATTTTATTTTGTATAAAGATGTGCAATATATTTAAAAAATAAACTTTATTTATTATATATATTATTATAACGGTTTTAGTAAAATATTTGGTATGAATTATTTTATAAGAATAAAATAGAATAAAATAATACAGTCTTTATAACATGAATATTTGCTCGAAAATAATATGTATTCAAAAAATTTAAAATAAACAATTTCGTCAATTATGGTATTTTGTTGGGTTATTTTCATAAAATCTTTTTTTAGGCATAAAAAAACAGTTTTTTTTTTATTAATTTTTCTTTTGATAATCAATTTGTTTCTAATATAATAATCAATTTCATTTTTTTTAATATTAATTTTTGAGCAGCATCACAATGAATTAGTGTGCAACTAATGACATTTGTCAAAAGTCATAAAGAGCATTTGTAATCAAAATTTTAAAAGTAATAAAGTTTATAAGCTTTTAAGATGCACCAAGTACAAATTATTGCAGAGGAACTTATATCGGAAACAATGAAAGAATTTGAGAGAATTAAAAACGAATTTGGGTTATTTTCATGTAAAGTTAAGTCTGAAGCCAAAGAAAGAATGGATATTATTTTGGACATCTTAAAGCATGACATCAACGAGCTTCTTCAAGAAAATCCCAGTAAACAATTTCTCCTAAAGCTGGAAACTTTATACAAAGACTCAATCAAAAATATTCACTTAACGCAAGAAGAAGCCTGGCTTTTACTTACCGAAAAAATCGCTGAATGTAAACGCCAAATTAAAAAGTGCTTTCAGTATGCTTGCGAAATCGTTGATAAAAAAGATAAAACACTAGAGAAAGTATACAAAGGCAGCAAAGACTTTATGAAAAGTAATTTAAAAGAGACGTCAAAGGATATAAAGAGATACGGTGCTGTTTCGCAACATAAAATTACGGATATGTGCAAAGATGCGAAAAGAAGAGTTAATTTAGAAATATACTAAAATTTTGTTAAATGTTTTATTTTTTATTAAATTCAGTCCATAGCAAAAATTTTACTTTTATTCTATTCTAAGTATACAGTGCAATTTAGCATTAATAAATTACGAATACAAATTTTTAATTAGAAGAATTCACCATCTAAGTACCAAATTATAAGCCTAAACTTTTGATTTTTTTTATTTTATCAATTAGTTCTCAAGAAATACGAATAAATGTGGATAAAAAATAAATATTATTTTAAATGAAAAAAATAAAAATAAATACTTTTTATTACACCTATACTTTTAAATGTTAAAAATGAGCTTCATTGATCTTCATACAAAAATACAATTGTTGATCAAAATGTCTTGAGAAATCACTTTTCAAACATTTTAAGCGTTTTTGACTGATATTTGTTAACAACTCTATTTCGAATATTTTCAAGAGAGTTAGGCTTTATGGTAAAGACTTTGGTTTTTAGATAACTCCATAAAAAAAAATTCCAAAGGGATATAATCGGAAGATCTAGCAGACCATTCTACATTACCTCTCCGGCCAATCCATTGTCCAGGAAATACGTGATTCAAAAGATGATCAACAACAGAAACATCATGTGGTGGTGCCTTATCTTGTTGAAGGATCAGTTCATTTTCTAAAAGGATATCATTTTTTTAAGTAGCTAGTTATTCTGAGATGGATGGCGTCCTGTAAAAGTTCCATATATTTTTCAGCATTTGGATTTGTATTAATAAAAAAAGATCCAACGATGTGATCTCCCAGGATACCAGCCCATGCGTTAAGTTTTTGAGGTCGCTGCATATGTGTTTCTCAAAATAAATAAGGATTAGTTTGTATCGATAATTATATTTTTTGACTTCACCATGTGTATAACAGGAGACCAAAATCAACCAAAAACAACTTCATTTAGCTGATGTACTAGTTTGATTTTGTAAGGCAAAATAAAAATAACTAACCCAACAAAAGCGTCGAACTATGCAGGTATTTACTGCACATTTTGACGTTTTTGTCAAAATAACTTCAATCTTCCGATTGCATTTTTTTTTATCTTGATTAGAGATAACACCTGGCAATTACAAAGAAAGAAAATATATGCAGGTAACAAAATTGCAAGACTTAAATTTTTGAAGAATATCAGCTCCATTTATTCATATTTCTTAAGAACGAATTAATAAAATATAAAATAAAAATAAGACTATGTAAAGAATAAAATTACCTTTAATTTAGGGTATTAATTGATCCCTATTCCTATTTAAAAAAACATAGCATGGGAGCTCTGGGGGTGAAAGGATGACATCAGAGAAACGCAATTTCTGTCAATAAATGTTCTCAATATTAAATTTGACATGTTCATCCAGTTTAGGCTTAAAAATTTATTTTTCAGGATTAACCTGTTTTGTCTCAGACACCCTTATTTTAACAGGTAAAATTAAAGTAACACGTAATTATTTTACTAAAATTGCCTCTTATTTGGTAAATTTTGAAAATTAATGCATAGTATTACATATTTCTGAAAGAAAAAAATAAAGCGGATTATTCTATTAATTCTACAAAGTATTGACATAATAAAACTTAAGTTATTTTTTTATGTCAAAATCGTGAATTATTACAATAAAAGAGATAGCATAGTCGTGTACTACGAAAAAGCCCTATCAAAACCAGTTTTTATTTTTTTAACATGTTAAGTAATAACATAAAAATATAATATAAATAATATTTTAAAAAAATAGCTCAGCAATGCGAAAATCGTATGGATCCATCTTCTATAATAACAGATATAACCTATAAAAGTATCATGCTTTGGAGGTTCTACATGTCAAAAATAAGTTACGGAAAAAATATGTAGTTTTTTCAAATGGAACACCCTGTATTTAGTGGCGTTATGCTTTTAGAGACAAAAGCTTTACACTGAAACCTCATTTTTTTAATTTCATTATAGCATTGCCATGTTATGGATATTTTTAGTGTTATAAGTTTATTAAGTTTAATTATATAGTTTAATTAAAATTCTTATAGCAACCGCTGTGTTCAATCTAGATAAACCAAATTTTTAATGTAGTTAGTTTACGCCGTTTACGGTATCAGTAAAAGTCTGAAGTTTTTTTTCTACAGAGTGTCTAATATAAATTTACCAATTCACTGAAATATGTGAAATAAATCGATTTTTTTAAATGGAACATCTTGTATTTTTCTCTTTTATAAAGTTTGCTTATTTATTGTCTACATTTCTTATAAAGTAAGTCCTACAACTAACGCGCTTTTTTGAGATATTTTACATTCTTTAAAAAACGATGCCAATAAAAGCGCATAACTATGTATTTAAAAAAAATCCATCAAGATTGCTTAGAAAAATTTGTTTGTATTGTTGACAGACTATCGGCAAAAATACTGATTTGACATTTAAAGAGTTGCATTTGGTTTACTGTTTTTTTTGAATATCGTTAATAAAAATATTTCGTATTAGAGCTGAAATAAGTTTTAAAGATTAAAATTATTCTATTACTTGCAAAGTATGAATTGTCTACGAGAAGAACTTATCGAAACCATATACACTTTTGGCATCCAGAATTTATGTGCAACGTTACACCGAAAGAAAGCACCCTCAACCACAAGTATTTGAGAAATTTAAAGAAAGATTCGAAAGAACAGGAAGTATTACGTATGAAAAACATGAATGGGTAAAACCATCTACAAACGAAGAAAATAAAATGATAGCTTTAAGTAAAGTTCAGACGCTCCAAAGAAGTACTAGACAACTTGCTAGAGAATTACCGGTTGGTGTTAGTGCAAGCCGTTACACGAATGCTTCAAAGTGAAGATTTTCATCCTTACCGTATTCAACTGTTGCATGCATTATAGTCGCAAGATGAAGACGATTTTATTGGCATTGTTTTTTTAAGAATTTTAATAGACTCCTTAAAACACTAAACATGTCCTAAAAATACAAATTACGTGGCAATGCTGTAATGAAATTTAAAAAATTAGGTATCAGTGTAAAGAGCTTGTTGTTTTCAAAAGCATAACGCCATTAAATACAGGGTCTTCCATTTGAAAAAAACTACAGTAGAACCCCGATTATCCGTGCGCGCGTTATCCGGGCGGCGGATTCTCCGTGCGGCATTTTAAATTGATCATCCTTGCGCGGATTATCCGTGGCTGACGGCTCGAGATTGACAGCGCCGGCGCCGCCTGAATGCTGAAACCGTGCAAACGCTCGTCCGGGGAATCCCCAAGTTTCTTTCGGGAATAATGATAACAGCCTGGCGTTGTTACTTTTAAAAAAGCTTTATTTACAAAAAACCCAAAAACTTAAAATTAATGAACATCTAATATGAACAGCAGAGCTTTGACACAATATTAAAATGTTGCCGATTGTTATACTATACTTACTTAAATAGTACTTAATTGCTATATCAGCAAGTATGTTGGTTACCGGCTATTACTCCTCCACCCTTAGAGCAATCAACGTCCTCGTTGATTAATTTTTCCAAAACTTTAGTCGGGATGGCTTTTAAATGTTTCTGTTTATGCCAAAGATAAATAACTAATGCTAAGATACATATAAATACAAAAGAGATAACCATAAACATAAAATACGATACATTATAAGGCGAATTAGTAGCTAGGGGTTGCAAAGTCTCTACAAGATCTTCTTGAATTTTTCTGGGGTATTTGAAATGTCTAATTTGTAAGTTTATAGACAAATTTGTGGGTTGAAGTTTTTCAATTTTTTGGGGGTATAAAAGAAATATTGTTGGAGTCTAAAGAATACTTTTGCTGACTAATTATGACATCACATTGACTAAAAATAAGTGCACAATCCTGAAGGGTGGTTTTTTGGAAGTGAAAACAATTTTCATAAATTATTTCTGGCGTTTTTGAGCAAAAGAGCAAACATTTTTTATAAGTCACAGTGTGTACTTGATAGTTGTTTTGAGCTATAGCATAGCGACAGTTTGCTGGTGGTAAACAGTTACTAGCAATAGGGTTAGAGCACATCCAGTTTGAACTTATTTCTAAACATTCACTATACCATATCTTACTACAGTAAAATTTGCTTGGACTAACAAGAATTTTTGATTCGTTATTTGGTATAGGGTAAACAAAATTCAATGGACTCATTTTTTGTTCAAAAATAGGAATCTTAATTGCTAGAATTGCCAGATCACTTAACACTAAAAGGCCGGTCTTACATACTAGGGTTAGCTCAGATAAATGCTTTAATGGCCATAGAGCACTTTTAGGATAATGTGTTTCAAGATATTGCCAAATTTCTTAAACTTCTTCAAAACTCAATATTTCAAGGTCTAAAGTCCCTAGTTGTGCAAAAGAAATTATTCTTAGCAGTTTTTCTAAAAACTCTTTAATACCTACAATTTGTGTATATTGGCTTTGTACCATTAATAGCAGGTTAATTTCACTGTAAATGTTTTGAATTTCGGCTTTAAATTTCTCTGCGTTTTCGTTGGTTATTACAACATTTTTCTTAAAATTAGACATAATATTTCCTGCCAATGAACTGAGGTCATTGATTTTTTGCATAGAGTTCATTTGATTTTCTTTTAAAATATGCAAATTTTGCGTAATGGTTTCCAAGTCGTTGTTATCGAGGTTACCGGTTACGAACTTGATGCCGCTTCCCAGAAAGTTCATTAAACCGCGTTTATTGCGATTATTGTAAAATGAGTTATTTTTATACAAATTTAACTTTGCAAACGTATCATAACTATCTTGTAATGCCTTTGAAACGTAGTAAAATTGGGATATTGATATATTGCTATTTTTCGTAATCATAGAATATGTACTACGAATATTTTTTGATAATATATACAGGGTGGACTGAATATTAGTAATGTTAAAGGGGACATATGTCGTATGATAATAACTTACAACTAGGGTGGGGGAAATATCTTCTACATAATATCTGTTACTAAGGAGTTTTTGAGTTTGAAGGGCCTGGTAAGGGCTCATCTGGGTCTAGAGGGTCAGGATCAGGAGGCTGGAAAGAAATTGGATTTTTCCTTATTCTTTTTAACTTACGGATATGAGTCATAGTTGGTTTTTTCTTTGAAACACCCGTTATTTTATTTCCAGTTATTTCGGTTACTTTAGTCGCTATGAATTGCGGGTTGATTTTATTTCTGAGTGTGGTTTTCTTATAAACAGTCTGATTTTTTGATAACTGTGGGGGTGGTTCTGCGTTTTTGTTCAGTCGTTGTGTATTTTCGGTCTGTCTTTGATAAGCCTTTTTATACACAGCTTCGTGAAAAGGGGCAAGTTCCTGCTTTCGTTTTTCATTATACTGTTCAAATATAGTAAGGTCGTTATCAAGGCTGGGTTCGTTTAAATAGGGGCCGTACAAAATTGAAAAAGGGGAGTGACCAGTCGTGGAATGTATACTCTGATTGTAAATTAAAACTGCGCTAGTCATTAAAGTTTGAGGTTTTTCTTCAGGATTTTGCATTTTTAAGGTTCTTAATTTTTCTAATAAGGTTGAATGTAATCTTTCGACTGGACTATTTGATGATGAATGGCCTGGAGTTGTATAGTGTACTTCTATACAAAATAGTTGACAAAATTCTTTAAAAAGATTATTTTTAAACTCTGTGCCTTGATCAACAACTATTTTTAAGGGGGTGTTATGGTGTGAAAAATAATGTCTCAATTTTCCAACTATAGTTACTGCATTTTTATCTGGAATAAGGTAGGCTTGCGCGTATTTTGAAAAAGAATCTATTATTGTCAAAAAAAGGCTATTAGAAAATTGAAAAATATCCATATGCAATGATTTAAACGGCTTTTCTGCTAATAAGGGGCCTTCATAAGCAATTTTGTACGGGTGTCTTTCGTACTTGTTCTGCAAACATATTTCGCAGTTGTTGATGACGTAGGTGATTGAATCTCTTAGTTTAGGCCAATAATATTTTTGCTTTAAATTGTTATAAGTTTCAGTTATGCCGTTGTGATTGTTTTTATGGTAGTTCGTAATTAAGTCTTTTTGTTGGTTTATGTCGGTGACGTCATTTAAATAAATATTCGAAAATAAGAGTTTTGCTAAGGGATTGAGGTTTGCATTTACTAGTCTTTGGAATTCGAGTTTTAATTCCTGATTTGGAATGTGAATAGTAAAAGAAACATCTGGTTTAATTATTTCCTTTAAAATTTTTAAAATACAAGTGTCAGTATTTTCTTTTGGAATTCTTACGAAATGGTGATTTTTCTTAAAAGGCTGGGTGTATGCATGTTTGTACTCGTTTCCATAATCAATGACTAATCGATTACTTGCATAATTCATGGGTAATTCTGAAATTGGAATATTTTTTCCTGTCGTGTCGTTGTTCGAATGCACTGTAATGTCAGAATTATTATCGTTTATGACGTCATGTCCTATAGGTTGGGCAGGGTCTGGGTTTGGTTGATTTATATTACTCGTAGTTGGTTCGTTATATAGTTCGTTAAAGACAAAATCGGCAAGGTCAAAGTCACACAGATTTGCGACTGATGCATCAGCATTTGGGGCGGTTGATTGATTATCTTGCACCTCGTTAGTCTCTTGGGCGTTGAGTTCAATCCTTGAAAGGGCGTCAGCAACATAATTTTCCTTCCCTTGTTTATACTTAATATCAAAGTTAAATTCCTCAAGTTTAAGTCTCCATCGGATCAAACGTGAGTTTGGTTCCTTGATTTTTGAGAGCCATACCAAGGGGTTGTGATCAGTCTCAATGAGAAAGCGTTGACCATATAAATAGGGGCGGAAATTCTTTGTGGAATCGACAATTGCAAGTAACTCCTTCTCAATTGTGGAGTAATTTCTTTCAGCCGAATTAAGAGTTCGAGAGTAAAAACTTATAGGGTGGTCATTTTGAGACAGTACACTACCAATAGCGACATTGGATGCATCTGTGGTAAGCTTGAAAGGCTTACTGAAATCGGGAAATTGCAAAATTGGTGAATTTGAAATCAATTCTTTGCATTTTTGGAATGCGGACTTGTATTCGTCGTTCGTGAGTGGAAAAGTGACTTTTGAAAAATTTTTAATAAAACAGCGGTAGTACCCTACAAGACCAAGAAACGCTTTGATTTCTTTTTGATTTTTTGGAATGGGATAGCGTTGGATTGCGTCAATTTTTGATGGATTAGGTTTTATTCCTTCGGGGGTAATTATATGGCCAAGAAATGCTACCTCTTTACACAAAAATTCTGACTTATCGGGTTGAATTTTTAAATTTACTTCCCTTAATATTTGAAAAATTTTTCTTATATGGTCGATATGTTCTGCCAAAGATTTTGAGAAAATGACAACGTCGTCTATATATACAAAGCAAAATTTATACAAATATTTACGAAAAACTTCATCCATCATTCGTTGGAATGTGGCTGGAGCATTCTTAAGCCCGAACGGCATACGTAAATATTCATAATGACCATTATTTACGGTGAAAGCCGTTTTTTCGATCGAATTCGGGTCCATTTCGATCTGATGAAAACCCTGGGCTAAATCAATTGTCGTGAAATACGTACATTTGCCTAAATTATCCATAATTTCCTCAACTCTTGGGAGAGGCCAAAGTTCGTCCAATGTATTATCATTCAGACGACGATAGTCGATGACAAGACGAAACCTCTTTTTTCCTGAAGCATCTGGTTTTTTCGGGACTATCCAGACTGGGGCTGAATAGGGGGAAATTGATGGCCGGATAATTTTATTGTCTAACAATTTCTGAATTTGGGCTTGAATTTCAGAATTCATAGAAGGGGGGTGCCTAAAAGACTTGACATATATGGGTCGATCACTTTTTGTGCGGATACGATGTTTTGTCTCACTGGTAAATGAGAGATCACAATTTTCATGGTACAATATGTCCTTAAATTCGTGACAAAGGGGGATGATTTTTGATTTTTCAAGAGGGGTTAAATGATTGAATCTTAACAATTCTTCTGGGTTAATGTTTTTAATATCTGGGCTGGAGAGGTCGATTAGATCAAATTGATCCTCGGGCACAACTTTCATTCTTTGATGAAAGTTTATTTCAATATTAGGGGTGGGGTTGGGGATTCGACAAAATCCATTTTTGACTTCGACTAAACAATCGGGAATAATATGGTCGTTTATGTTTAAAGATGGTAAAATAGCAATACCATTTTCCAGATTTACGGGAACAGTTAAAGAGTTCACGTTAAAATTTTTAACGGGGTGTGCTAGGGGTTTGTTATAAGCTAATGAGAATGGTATTTGTATATTTTTTAGAGTCAATGTCTTGTTTTCATAATTAATAAGTGCTTGAAGGTGCTTTAAGTCTCTTGTACCTATTAAGGCATCAAAATCATTATGCCAGCTTAAAATGCGCATGTCAAATGATTCATCAATTCCTAGTTCTTCTAACAAATTTATTTTTAGATTTTTATTTTCTTTATAGACTCTTTTACAAGCAGTCACTTCAAATGGCTCAAAAAAGATGTTGTTTGGATAGAGATTTGCGATTTTTGGACTTATTATAGTCAGAGTCAGAGGCGCCAGAATCAATAAGAATAGTAATTTGTTTTTTTGGCAAATGAAAGTAAGGCAGCTCTATTTTTTGTGCAATATTGTTTAAGTTAATGTTTGATTCGAGGCCAAGTCCTGAAAATTTTCTGGATTGTCAGAAAAATTTTGACTATTGGGCGTGGCAACGTAATTTTGATTTTCAAAATTTTGTGGTGGGTACATAAAATCAGGGCTTAAACAATTAGTTGCTTCGTCAAAATCGGGGGGTTGTTCTACAAAATATGGTTCGGGGTTGTCAAAATCTGGGTAAGTCTCTACGTTCGTCAATTGAAAATTATTTTGTCTTTGGGGAGGTTGTTGATTTTGGTAAGACATCCTAGAGGGTCCTGCAGATGTGACTGACATAGGAACTGGGAGTTCTGTGATAGGTTTATGGGTTGGGGCAAATACGTTTTTTTGTCTGCCAAAAGTTTGGGTATTAGTGGGGTAATGTCGGTGCTGAACGGATCGGGGTTGTATCGGTACAGGTTGACTAGGGAATTTTTGGTCTGCCGGGAATGACATGGGAGCTAAAAGTGGATTTAGATGGTGTGGCTGACTAGAGGCTCTAAATGATTGGTTTTGTGGAAAATTATGGTTATTGCGGTTAGGGAGTGTACCAAATTGATTGCGATGCAAAATTGAATTTGTATTTGTAAAGTTCACTTGCGATTCAATCATGTTGTAATTTAAAACGTGATTATAAGCTTCATCAAGTGTATTCGGTTGCTGTAGCATGAGTAATGTTTTTAGTGTTTGTGGAGAATTGGCAGTCAAAATTAAAACTGAGGTTTTTTCAACTTGATTAAGCAATGCGATTTTTGCGCTGTAATCATTGACCTCGCATTGTATTTTTGCAATTATTCTCTGCACAAATGTTTTAAGCCTATCTACAAATTGTAAAATATTCTCTGTGTGTCTAGAAATTTTAATGTACTGAAGCTGTTGTAATAAAATTTGATATGTAATAGGATCGCCGAATTTAATTCGTAATGCGTCCTTTATTAAGTGCCAGGAAGTT
Organism: Anthonomus grandis grandis; assembly: GCF_022605725.1. Classification (NCBI taxonomy): domain Eukaryota; kingdom Metazoa; phylum Arthropoda; class Insecta; order Coleoptera; family Curculionidae; genus Anthonomus; species Anthonomus grandis. The sequence goes on from NC_065557.1 coordinate 29,378,094, forward strand.
AAATCAGGCCTAGATAGTAAAAAGTCTCTAGCTTTATCTGTAAATTTAGATTTTATTGCTGCTAAGACTATTTGTTTTGATCAGCATTTTCACTATCGTGAAGAGAAAAAAATTCATTAATTGAGATAATGAAACTTTCTAAATGGCTTTGTTCGCCTGAAAAAGTGAGTAAGAGTGATGAATGGAATCTTAGGGTTTCCATATTTAAATTTAAAGGTCTTAAAGTGTTTTCTACAACTGATGGTGAATTTTCTTCGGAACTTAAACTTAAATTTTCCAGAAGCTCAGCTAGTTCTTGTGAGTCTGAAGAACTTGAGCTTTGTCTTAAATTAGGAGTTGAACTTAATCCTAAAAACGCTCTATTTTTTAACAGGATTTTTTGCAAACGGTTAGAAGGACTTGACATTAAGGCAATTCAGCAAAAAGAAAAACTTACAGTATAGGCAAGGATGAATCCATAAAGACTATAGAGGTGTTGCTGGAATCGCTAATAGGTCCTCCTGATGGAACGTCAAGACTGCTGGGGGGAGAAGGGCGGCAATGACGTCGGCGTCGTTCTCTGCCTGCGTGTGTGGTGGCGGTAGATGCACTACAGGATCGCTCTTCACTACGCTCACTAGGCACTGGATCACACGATCACTAAACGCACTAAACTTCTTTGCACTTATTTCTTCTTACTCCTCTCAGTAGGACACTCTGGATGCACGTCCACAGGGTCCTTGATTCGGATAGTCGGCTAAGATTTAAAAATCACTTCTGCACAACGGAAACACCGATAAAGGGCAAAATCACAACTATCCTGTTCGCAGCGCCAATAATGATAACAGCCTGGCGTTGTTACTTTTAAAAAAGCTTTATTTACAAAAAACCCAAAAACTTAAAATTAATGAACATCTAATATGAACAGCAGAGCTTTGACACAATATTAAAATGTTGCCGATTGTTATACTACACTTACTTAAATAGTACTTAATTGCTATATCAGCAAGTATGTTGGTTACCGGCTATTACTCGGGGAATCCTTCGTTTATGTTTTTACCTGTTATTTTCGCCAACTGGCGAGTATTGGCGACCGGCTCATCGCTTATTAGTTAAACGTAAACAGGCGCACAAAATGCAGCGTACGGGTGCTAATGAAAAGCGTAAACGCAATGTTTTAACTATTGAGTAAAAAATGGAAATTTTGAAACAGTCTGAAAATAACATAAGTGTTGCTATTTTGGCTAAAACATATAATATTGGAAAACAAACGGTTCGTGACATTGTGAAGAAAAAATCCCAGTTTCAGAGCTTTGTAGCAAAAGCGGATAGTGCAAAAGCTATTTCTGACAAGAAATCTCTAAAAGGGTCTACGTTTCGAGAACTTGATGATGCTATGACCAAGTGGTTCTTGCAGAGAAGATCAGTGGGGGTTCCGATATCAGGACCTATGTGTACTAGGCAAGCTGAAAAGTTTCACAAGCAGTTGAAAATTAAAGGCAACTTCTCGGCATCTTCTGGTTGGCTTTACAGATTTAAAAAACGTCATGAAATACGAGAATTAGCTGTTCAAGGGGAGAAATTAAGTGCTAATGATGTAGCTATGGTAGAATTTTGCTATGATTTGGAAAATCTCATAATAGAGCATGACCTAAAACCTGAGCAGGTGTACAACGGAGATGAAACTGGACTCTATTAGAAAGCAATGCCGAGAAGGACACTTGTTGTAGCCTCAGAAACTAGTGCACCAGGTTAGCGTTACATACATATTTTTTTACGTATAAAATATTTCTCAAAGTTGTATTTTTTTTTAGGTTTCAAAGTAAGCAAAGACCGTTTAACAGTTTTATGCCGTGCTAATGCCTCAGGAACCCATAAGCTTAGGTTAGCCGTCATTGGAAAATCCAAAAATCCTAAAGCTTTTAAAAATATAAAAAGATTGCCTGTGGATTATTATAATCAAAAGGCAGCTTGGATGGATCGAGTAATTTTTAAAAAGTGTTTTTTCGAAAAATTTATACCTCAAGTTAGAGCTTATCTCAAAGAAAATAATCTTCCACCAAAGGCTGTACTGTTACTGGATAATGCGTTATCGCATCCTGATGTAGAGCAACTAAAGTCAACAGATGGGAACATATTCGTAGCATATTTTCCTCCGAATGTAACATCTATTGCCCAGCCAATGGACCAAGGTGTTATAGAGACCATGAAGAGACTTTACAGAAAAGACCTCAAGCTGCAACTGTTGGGAGAAGATGACATTGTGGGATTTTGGAAACGTCTAAATTTGAAAGAAGCAATGTATGCTGTAGCTCGTGCTTGGAGTGATGTGAAAGTGCATCACATTAAAAAATCATTTTATAAAATAATGACTTTAGAACATGAAGACGGTTCTGAAGATGAAAATCACTTAAATGAAGGTGAGCTGTCCGTCGGAAATATAGCAACTATTGCCTCACAAATCAAAGGTTTAGAAGAAATAGACAATAAAGAAATACAAGAATGAATAGAATGTGATCACCAAGAAACAGGGTATCAGATGACGATTATCTACATAACAAGAGCTCTGCAGAAAGTTCTGACAAAAGTAGTGATGAGAATGAGAGCTCTGATAAAAATGATTGCGTCATTATGACGAGTCATCGAGAAGCAAGGGATGCAGTAAACATACTTATTCAATATTTTGAAGAACAGCCTGTAACTGATGACATTCATGTACTTCAGCTTAGAAAAATGAAGGAAATTATAGGGTGTAGAAGTTACGAGGCCCAAAAACAAACAAAAATTAGTGATTTTTTTATATATGTACATATGTATGTATATACATATAATATGTAATATAATATAACCTACATAATATTTTTTATAATGTATGTATACGTTTATACTTAGCAAATACATTACATATGTCTAAATAGGTAATAAAACATTTTTTTTTGTTGCATTATGTTTTATCACGTTGTTTCTTTTCGTCTGGCACATGTATTTGTTTAAATAAATTATGTATTAAAAAAATAAAAATGAGTCTATATAACTAGGTACTTAGATTACTTACCTCCATGGATGACCACAAAACTCTTACAAATTTACATTTTATTATTCTCTACGTGTATAAAATACAGAATAGAGAACCACATGTGCTTATTTTTTGCTACAACTTCTGCAAGAGGGTTTAAAGAAAAATATAGCACAGTTGATCAGAAAAAATAAGGGTCGGAGAAATTTGTGATTTGACAGGTATCACGTTGTTATAAGTAAATTGTATTGACATTTCCTAAATTTTAAATTAATATATTTAAATCTAGTTCCTAAAACCTGAATTACTCAAATCAAGAAAGATAAAACCTAGCTATATTCCTTATATAAATTTAGGAAAAATAATTTAACAGCTGTAATTTAGAGACTTTTAACAGTAGGCAACCTCATTGTGTTTAGTAGTAGGCTTACAACTTTTTTGATCATGAGTTGATTTAAATTGAGCATTATTAATAAAACATATGTCCACGTATTTTGAAGAACACCAAATGTTGGTCATCACCTTGATCATCTTTCTGAGTAATGTGGTTTAGATTTAATTACTAATTGATTTATGGATATTTCTTATATGCCACTGATATTAACCCTTTAAGTCATGGTGTACAATACAGTGTACGCCTACTTTCATAAGATTTAATCCGTGTAGCTGGTTTCGAATAGGTGATGGTAACGTTGTACACGAAAGTGTTGTAGTGTCACTTTAATTCTCTAGATGTCGCGTCAAGTACAAATATGAACGTTTGATAATATTGATGTTTGTGTGAACAGTTGCCCGGCATAGAGAAATGAATATTAAATAATTTATACTTTTAATTACTCTATGTTGCCCGGCATATTCTCATCAGATACGTTCGACATCAGATACGTGCTTCTTTAATGTTTACAAAGTTCTTTACGCTATTTTTTTTACAAAAAGGCGTTAAATATTTTTATTATAATAATTATTAGATCAGGTAAGCACAAAATAATAGTATTTTGCAAAAAGATTATTAGATAAGTAGATATGATGAATTAAAATTATGTACATTATAGTGTACGTCATGACTGACAGATATTGGACTAAACCATTAGGGGACAACGAGTTGTTGGAACTCATCAATGGGGATGATTCCGAGTTAGAGGAATTGGGGTTAGAGGATGACGACGGTTGGGAAGAAATGGATAATGTATCCTCAAGAGGTATAATAACATAAAAAAAGTTTTATTTTTCGAGTTATTGCAAACAAATTCTTGTATTTTAGATGAACTTTTTGAGAGTCCTACTAGCCCTTGTCTCAATGACTTGGAAGATTCTTTATTCAATGAAGCCATCCCAGACCCGAGTGTAAGCTCCGAAAAATCTGAAGTTGCTTCTTGCCAGACAGCCTCTGAATATGCCAAGCAGTATTTTGATTCACAAATTCTTATACAAAAAAAGATATAAGGTGGATAAAAGGAATATATGAAATGTCACCTTCAATTCACTTTTTTCAACCCTCTCAATCCGAGGTAAGAAATTTGCCATTACCTTTGGATTTTTTTCCAAATATTTTACTGACAAATTGCTAGAGTCCTGTACGGAGAAAACAAATTTTTAAGCAGTACAAAATGCTGTAGCTAACTTTCCAGCCACAACCGTTCCTGAGCTGAAGACATTTTTTGGAATCTTGCTTATTATGGGAAATTTAAGTTATCCAAGTGTGCGCATGTACTGGGAGCCAAAATTTTCTATATCTCTAATATATGAAAATATGTCTGTGAATCGACTTTTTAAGATAAGAAATAACATGCATTTTACTACAGAGGAAGACAAAAATTCCGCATATCGTCTATGGAAAATACGACCTTTATATAACTCCATAAAAAAGGTTCAATCTGTTGGATCCCGAAGAAGTATACAGTGTGGATGAACAAATGGTTCCATTCAAAGGCTCCCTAAATATAAAACAATATATTAAAAATAAGCCAACAAAGTGGGACATAAAGTTGTTTTTATTATGTGGAGAGTCTGGAACAATTTATGATTTTATCATTTATCAGGGTGCCGCTACAGAATTAAAAACAGAATACCAATTATTTGGCCAAGGACCTGCTGTTGTTATGCAATTCCCAGATTACAATCTAAACTTTTTTTTGACAACTACTTCAGCTGGTATTGGCTTTTTGAGTGGCTATCTAAAAAGCAAATTTATGCAGCCGGGACGATTTGAAAAGATCGATTTTCCAAGTCACCATTTACGGACCGCCAGGAAAATAAGAAAAAATTAGAGAGCCCAGCACTACCAGCACTATTCATGGAAAATCTCATGTGTCAAAATTCCGGTGTTATCTTGACCAAATGGGTCAACAGTAGTGTGGTTACTCTTGGTTCCAATTTTGTTGGAGTTTCTCCACATGACATGTGTCAAAGATGGGACAAGAAAAACAAAAAATATATAGAACAAAGAAAAAATATAAGAATCAAAACACTCCGTTGATACCTACTCAAACCAATAAACAAATTAGACCTGCATTAGATGTACGTTTTGATAATATCGGCCATTTTCCTATATTTTGTGACAAAATAGGGAGGTGCAAAGAAGCTCAGTGTAAGTCCCGCACATATATAAAATGTTCTAAATGTAATATATCTCTTTGCGTTATTAGAGAAAAAAACTGTTTTCACGGTTTTCATACTAAATGAACTGATATAAAGTAAGTTATAGAGTATTTTTTATATACACTTTGTCAGTGCTTGGTCATTGTAGTGTACATCTCTGACATTGACTATCCAAGGTCATAGAAACCTGCAAATAGTTTTAAAATTTTTTAAATATTACCAAGAGTTAAAAAGACCACAAAAAAAATTTCACAAAGCGTTCATAATTCTTGACTGAAAGGGTTAAATGTGCATACATTTTTCATGCTAAATCCTTATCTGCATTCTTAGTAAAAACATAAACCTCATAAAGGTACTCAAAGCTTGTCCATATCTCAGTAATATAAATGAAATATAAATACAAATTCTCGGTCTAAAACGTATACATATTATAAAATAAATAATTCTAGCTACTCGTGTTTCGCCTCTAATGAAGCTTTATCAGTTTAAAAGTTAACACGTATACATAACATAAGTGCAAGAAGCAATTTTTTTTAACTTGTTTATTTCTATACTTAAACTTTTTTGTTAAAACAAAAATTACACTTTTCACATTTTCCAGCGCGGTTTAAACATGTGTTTAAAACTTAAAAAGGTCTTACTAAATGATATTATAATTATTATTATTAAGAATTTAGCTAAACTAGTAGTAACTTAAATTGTTTAACAAGGCTTAAAATAAAAAAAAGGTTGACTCGACAGTGAATGTGTGAGTATTCGAGGAGCTGAGACGTTATTCAATATTCAATTCAGGGAATTAGTTTTGCGAGAAACACCAGGTATAAACAGCATCAAGAAGCGCGAACTGATTTTATGTACCAAAAACAACATTTTGAGTGCGTATTAACAAATAGCGCGTAAGCGTGTTGCGTACATTTCTAGCCTTAAGAACAAGCTGAAAATTTCCACGTTAATTTATTTATTAAATTTATAATAATAATTAAAAAATTATAAAATATTATTATTAAACTTCTTTTCTTCTCGACGCACTGCCATCCACTTTTCACGACGCTCAATTTCATACCATTTGCAAGGAAATCTATAAAAACTCACTCTCCTATTTTATTGACAAGTCAACAGAACGACCCACCCGAGTTTTTTTGCTTTCTTGTACATTTTAGAGCTCATTTTGTTGTAACTACTATTTGCAAACTGACAGCTAATACGCTACAATAAGAGCACTACGTTACTGTCCTGCTAGGCCACGCGATGGCGCCAGAAGAGTTACTTCATTAGCGTATACATTTATTTTCTTTAGCTACCCTTTCTGTAAGCTTTTGATATTTTTTCTTCTGTTTCAATTTTCTTTTGTTTCCGACTATTTTTGTGAAACATCGCAGTGGTACATTTAGTAAAAATTATGTATTTATGAATAATACCAACTAGATATATGTTATAAATTAAATTTTTGGTACAGATACGTCATTATGAGTATGGATATGTTCTTAGGATATACTTAGGTATATCCTAAGAACTATTATAAGATTATATACTATAAGATTATACTTTCTAGTGATATACTTAATTGTTCTTTCCCCTCCTATTATCTTTTGAACAGCAACGGAACGCGATTATGCAAAATAAAATTAAATAGAAAAGGGGATCATGCGATACACCTGTTAAAAGCTCCCACTAAATTCTTTATGGTTCTAGAATATTAAGTCAATAGTTCTAACTATAGCAAAATGGCAGCTTTTCCAAATCTTATTATTCGCATTTTTATTTATTTTTATTTCCTTTACTACACTTGTTCAGGTGTAATTTGTTTGTAGGTGTTTCTGTGTTGTTTGTAGAGTTTGGCTAAAGAAAGAAATAAAATAAAATAATATAAAAACCATTTGCAATCATATAGTTGGAAGCAAATATACTATCCTTTAATGGTCGAAATGTCTTATCCACTATTACTAAAATGGTTGTTTCTTTTTTTGAATTATAAGGCCATCGAAGACTTAGTCTAAATCTACAAATATAGTCTAAAGCTTGGGTAGACTTCAAAACTTTATACTTAATAAAGGTCGGGCAATACACCTCTTTCCTGATGTAAAATTTTGCTTATTCCAGTCATGTTATAGAATATACTACTTTTTACTATTTTACATTAACTTACGCATTATCAGTTGCCAGTTCAGTACTTCTAATTAGTCTCCAGTTCTAAGTCAAAACTACAGCTTCCTTTTCGCTATTTACGCTAAACTACGCGCGTTGATATGAAGCTTTTAGTCTTCTGCCTGCCTCTAACATGGAAATGAATAGTTCATTTATTTCCTTTTATTTTTGAAATTCAGGGCATGATTTATTTGTGGTATCATTATTGATAATAATGATTCATTGTCCTAATAATGTATTGTCCTTATAGTAAAAGCATGATATGTCGAAGTTGCATTCTTCTTTATGATGAGAGTAGTTTTCACCTCACATTGAACATTGGGATGACTTTGCTTTACAAAACTTAACATTAAAAATAATCTTTTAACAAATTGATATGGCTGCAATTATTAAATATAATGATTTTGATTTTACTGTTTCCATTCCCCCGCTCCTGTGTCTTACTCTTCTATCTATTCTATTGACTTCGACTCTTGGAATGTTATCTTCCGGCTTATTGAGGAAATTCTCAAGTTTTATAATCTCATATCTCTAATGATACCTTTGGCCATGGCCATTCTTTGAGAGATAAATGTCCAAAGTTTTCTATTTCTTAGGGTTCTGTTGTTTAAAAGGAATTGCCTTCTTTATTTAAATTAAGACAGACACTAACTTAGTTAAAAGCAATATTTTAACACATTTCAAATTATGTACGTCTCTATATTATTTATCAAAGTAGCCGAAGATCGTGCTTATGGTGGCTAGCTCTAAGAGCTTATTTCTAATTTGATGAGCAGGAAGAGCAAAAAGAAGGAAGGTACAGAAAAAGCAAAAGCTAAAATTAAAAATAAGGCAATAAAGTTACCGAAAGCTAGAGTGCAATATACAATTAAATATCTAAAAGGCAAATAGGAGGCATGGAAAGTCTAACTCTTCGATTTAGTGTGAAAGGTTACAACATCTACTAAAATCTGGTGGGACGTCCACTCGACACTTCTAATAAATTTGATTTCTAGTAAGAATCTTCACGTCCTCTTGATTTAATATTGACTAGCAAGCCGCTAATAAGATTGCTGTGGAAAAGCGTTAGAAAAAAGTGTAAAAGAAAAATTTAACGAAAACAATAATAACTTTTTTTAAGATCATAATAATGGTGCAACTGTTAAATCACAAAATAGTTTTGGAACTAGACAAAAAATAGTTTTTACTTTTCTATGCGAAAACCAAAAAATTATATTACATTCATTATTATAGTAATTATATTCATCAAAAAATTATATTTCTTAGATTTTCTTTAAAAGTAATACAGTTCTTAAAAATAACCTTTAATTTTCTTTTTTGTTCAATTGCTTACTACTGTTATTACTAAATTATTTGAAAATTAGAGAATGCCTCACAGTGAGTCAATAGATACTGCTTTTTCTCTATACGCAAAAAAATATTTTTTTAAATATTTACTTTTTCATAAATCAGTTAAAATTCGATAAAGGAAAAGCCTTTTGTTTGCTTTTGTCTAGACTCTTTTTTTTTCAGAAAAATTCGAGAAGCTCGTTATTAAAATCCCAAGAATGCTTAGAATTTTTCCATCAACTTGTAATTTCTTTCAAATAGAATTTACAAAAGAGCTTTGCCTGTTTTAATATATTATAGGATAATGCCGTTAATAATAAGCTTAAATTGTTTAAAAGACATCATTTCCGGTTTAATTCAGACCAGACACTCTCGAGTACCCTCGAGCATCGTCATTATAGCACAGTATAACAGCGACGGTAAAGGAAAATGGGTCGTCTGTACGTTATATGAGAAGGCAGTTTCCAAAACTAAAGCTTTATTTCATGAATATAATGTAAAAAAAGTTTTTTAAATATATATTTTACTGTCCTTTTTTTTTAGGATTTATTAGATTTATAAGACATTTATTAGTTGCGATTTTTTAGAAGTTATAAAAATTTGTTTTAGTTTATATTGCTCTTAACAGTTTAAGCTTATTGCTTGAAAGTTTGAGCCAAAAAATTAGGCTTTTCAAACTAAAAATATTAATGAAAAGTAGAAAGATGATTTTTACCTTTTTATATGTAGAACATCGCTCTGATTTTTCTTAATTCACATTTTCCTTTGGAGAGGGACGCATGAAAAGTCGTAAATTCAGTCTTTGTCAATAGCATTAGATACGGCTTGCAACGATTATTCAAAATGGACGTCAATTGGGGAATATGCGCTAATTATTTAAAAGGTTTTTGCTTTATGTTAGTGTTAAATTTGTTTTCAGAATTTGGGCTCGGAATCAAACACTAAACTTGAACTTGAAACTTGTTGAAGTACTGCTGCATTATTCTCATAATCTCCTACAGGTAAGACGACCCATACATAATAACTATGGTATTTAACTAGGTGAAGCAAGTATGAAGGTGAAGTAATATTATGCATAATATCATAACATTCTTTTTTTTTTGGTAAGAAAATAGTTCATTTAGTCACTAATTAATAAATTTAAGAAAACTAAAAATTAAGAAATACAATAGTAATTATATTCTTGAAAATTCAGAATTTTACAATTATAATAGTGTATTTTTTTCCAGAAGCATACATCAGTTGAATCTGGTAACTTCTCGGACTTTTATTTGTTTTCATTATTTTTCCGGAAATGTATAACTCTTTGTATTTTTTATTAATACTTTGTGATTTAATTTTAAAAGAAGTGATTTATGTCCTTTTTTTAAAAAAATATTATTTGATTTTATTTTGTCTTTGTTTCAAGTTATTTTTATGGAATGTATTAGTAATAAATTTTTATTTTAGATGTTTTTCCGTAACCGGTAAAATATTTTCTAAATTTTTTACTAAGCAGTAATTGTACCGGATAGTACAAATTGTTATCTATAGGAGTATTATGTAACTCTAATACAGCTAAAAAAGATCTGTAAAAGCATAATTTATAAAAATTATCATTAAATACAGGGTCCTGCAACAGTGACAAAAAAACTAAAAAATCACTACATCATTTAGTTTCCATTAGAAATGTTAATTTAATATCAATATTACGTTAAATTGGGATTCTAGGAGAATAGAGGATTACTTTGACTTAAATGGTTTCATCCTGTCATATACAGGATGTTCGTAGTTACCATTCAAATTTTACAACTGTCAAAGCTTCATTTCTCGCTTTTTTAAATGGAACACACTGTATATCTTTAATTGTACCTATCTACATTTCTACCTGCCCATTATATTGTGAAAAATAGGAGTTAGTGCAAGTACAATCAAATTCCCATTCCTGTGAAAATTTACGAAATTTATCTAAGCATAACTGAGTGCCATTATCTTAAATGATTTCATCAGGTAACATGAGCTGAATATTTTCTAGACATTTCACATCGAAAAATTAAAAAAAATAAAATTTTCCATTTAATTTCAAAATATCCATTAATATCTTTTTCCGAACTCTATCTGGTATTTTAGGAATGATTAGTGGTTCCTTTGGAGTCGCCTTAGAAAATATAGTGCAAGATTTACAATTTGAGATGAAATTATCAATATCTTGTGATATATTTGGTCAATAAAATAGGGTATGATATTAGTTTTTTTGTCTACCTTTTTGTAATTTTGTTAAGATTTCTTTTTGCAATGTTTTAGGTATAATAATATTTTCATTAAAAAGAAGCAAATCGTTCGAATGAGATAGCTCTTGATAGTGTATCAGCTATAGGTACTAGTAGCTATAGTTAACTAGACTAGCTACTATTAGCTAGAAATGAGGAGTTTGTGCCTTTGTAGTATGTTTCCACCGTTATTTTTTTTTTAAATATACTGATGAAAGCGTAAACAAGAATATGTAATGGCAAGCATTTCTTTTTCAATTTGAGCCCAATTTGAGTATCAGCTAAAAATTTGAAATGTGGTTAACGGGTAAATTGTTTTGAAATAAGATATCTCCGATTGCGATTGATTTTAAGGTGGTTGATTTTTGATACATCAACCGATAGTGTAATAAGTTTTTTTGTGATCAAAAAACTGCAAAATTAGTTTTTAAGCTAAGATATTTTTCAAATTTAATAATTTGAAAAATATCTTAGCTGTTTCTTATTGAGAATGAGCCCAATGTCAAATAGTTTATCTTTTAAGTAGAATTCTTAAATTTTTAGTTTTAAAGAACATGCGTGGATTAAATTTTGATACATATAAATTTTGATATATTCCTAAAAATCTATCCACTTCTTTTTTACATTCGGATTTTTCAAAGTTTTTTAAGGCTAAAATTTGTTTTTCATCAGGATCAATGCCTTTTTGTAAAAAAATAAGGTCCATTAATTTTATTTTATTTACGCCAAACTCACATTTGGATAAATTTAATTTTAAGTTAATTTATAATAATCATCTTCTTTTTTATTAGATCCCCATATTAAAAAGTCATCAATATATGAGAGCCAACCTTCAAAATGTTGCCGACATATTTTTGAAATACGTTGGATACGAGTTTTAGGCCATAAGGCATGCGTAGAATGATGTAAAAACGTGAATTAAAAGTGCGTTTTAAGGAACTTTTCTCGACAAGCTAAATTTTCGGAAAAGCTTGACTTGGTCTAATTTTGTCAAAATTTTTGCAATTAATAATTTAAACATAATTTCAACAGATATAAGGAGATTATTTTCGAAAATTATTGATTTGCTTAACATTTGCGGGTTAGTTTAGATACCATTCAAAAAGCTTAACTGGAAAAATGTGGCGTCGAATTATACCGGCCTTCGGAGAACACTCAGAAAAAATTGGGGGATGTTATTTGTCTCGAGAATGGTAGGTTTTTCGGAAAATTTGTGAAGACAAAAATTGTTGAGAACATCATTTTCTACGACTTTTCTTATTAAGCTGACTTGCTGCTATGCAAAGGACAAAAAGATGGCTCCAAAGTTCTCAAAAAAGTGTTTATATATATATATATATATATATATATATATATAACAACACTTGATCTTCTTTTTTTAAATATAATATACCTAGCTAGCGCGTTGCATAACGTAATATCTTGCGATATACTTCTTGTTCTTTTTGATATACAGGGTGATAAATTAAAAATTTGAAATGACCATATATTGGGAATGAAAATCTTAATAGAAAAAAGCTGTGAACAGTTATTATAAAAGAAAGGATTAACAAACACAAGCATATTATCTCACCTTTATCCGAAACTCCTTGGATAAGGTGGAATAGAAGTGATAAATCATCCTGAAGGTATTAAAAAATGCTTTCATTTAATTCAGAAAAACAAAATAAAAACTTTAATTTTAAATTTTTATCATTATTTAATTCAATGTTAAAAATAATTAAAAATGACAAAAACATTTAAAAGACAATAGTAAAGACTACCTTCATAATCTTTACGTACATTTACAAATGTTTCTCTGGATATAGCACGGCATCCTTGAACTATAACGGCATTCTATGTTGGACTTTTAAGAACTGTTGGCTGCATTTTAAGAACCACACATTTTCTTTTAATCCACCGGTTAGCATAATGATTATCCAATCATTGCCCAACGGGAACTACAATGAGGAAGTGCTCCATCCCTTTGGAATTGTACTAAGCGTTCTTCTAATGTTAAATATCCGTGTATGTCTCTTTGATATTCTAATTCCCGGACTATTAGTGATTCGATAGACCTCTGTAGCAACTTTCCTGGTATAAATGTTGGGCCGATAATATACCATCTTTAATATACCAACACTAACATTTTCTGTGGTTATTCTATGCTCTTCTCTAATTACGCATGGGTTCTCGTCATTACACTCGTCACTGAAGCAAATATTTTTAACTAGTCGAAGTTCTGTCATAATTCTATCTGTCATTATTTTAGAAAACTGGATTTTTCTATCCGGGTCGTCGTCAGCAAGTTCTTGCTGTATTTGCATTTTATAGAGATAAAAATCATTCTACTTAGCAGACTCTAATTTGACTTGCATTTTGACCTGAATGCCTTTCGTTAAAAGTAGTATGAAACCTAAAATTTTATTTAACTGTGCATTTATAATGTCCTACATGTTAATATGATAATAACTGCAATTGCAAAGCTAATAGTACCATATTTTAACTTTTTTCTCTTGAGTTAAACATAACTATTGGCAACCCATCTAAGCAATCGGATTTGAAAGAAGGTTTGGCTAAATCCAACGCTTTTTTAATTAAGCACGGGAAATTCGAATTCGGACCCAATTTAAGTAACTGGTACTCCACTCAATTAAGACAAATTGTTATTAATACTTGTTCTTTCCAATACATTTGCTTTTTATATTATTTAAGTTACAAAAAATATAAAAAGAATTTGCACAAAAAAACAAATCTCCCTTTATACAAATCTATTTTAACTAAGCAGAACACGGGCTGACTCCAATTTGATGTAGTTTCGAAAATTGCGCAAATATGTACAGAATTTAACCTGTAAATTTAATTGTCGGAACCAAAAGAATAACAAAACCTCTGTACCATTAAACAGTTTCAGACTTTTTCTACTTTAAAAAATGACCTAGGATAATATTGAAAAACATATTCAAGTATAAAAATTAAACATAAAATAAAATATATTATTTAGTATAAATTGTAATCTCATAATAATAGTTTTAGATATGTTCTGTTTGTATCCCAAAGACAAATAAATAATTAGTTCAATATTAAAAAAGCTTGAAAATAGTTAATTTTTAAATAGAACAAAGAGTTTGATAAACTCAAAATTCCATTTAAATGAGAACTATACTATTCTACATAGCAATTTAATAATACTTGCAATTTGAAAGCTAATAATATCATATTTAAACTTTTTCTTTTTGAGTTAAATATAGAAAAAATATTAAGTAAAATGTAGTTTAATAATATAAAATAACACCTAAAGTCCTATTACATGTAGTATCGATAAATAACATAAAAATTGTTACACTAATGCGTAAAAATAAAAGATAGACTTCAATATATATCAACAATCACTGTAAATATAAATAAAAATTATAATATTTATTTAACTGACATATAAGCTATGTCTTTTACTGATCACCAGCGACCAGAAGGCAGACGATTTTAATTTTTTTTAGATTCTCTCCTATAAACTAAAACCTTACATCATTAATATAAAAAGACTTTAAAGAAGCAATATGTGCTCTTTTAATTTTCAGAAATAACCCCAATTTAGATAACTTGCTCATAGTCAATTTATGGATATTAACTATATTTTCCTGCTCACAACTTAAGCTATATTTTGAAGGTCCAGTCTTAGCAAAAATGCATGGTGAATAATTTGACTGGACTTTCCTTGATGAGATAGCTGAAGTGGGCATATAGCCTAAACTAGTGTATAAAGTCTAAACTTGCAACAAATTGATCATCTTAAAATAACTTTTTAGGTTTTGGGAAAAAATTAAGAATAACGGTGTTCTAACAGAACCTGTTGTTTCAGCGGAGACCATTGATTTGCATCAAATCTAAACGTTGACTTAGAAGAACCATCAGGGTAATTATAATTTGAGGCAGAAAAATGGTCTAAACAAACCTTAAAGTTACTGAAATCCTTCAATGAAGTGACCTGGCATACCTCCATCCATGCTTTCTTTAACATGAAGTTTATAGGAAATGTGAAAGAAACACACTAGGAACAAAAAAATAGGCCGAGATATGATCACCTTTTTAAATTCGCACCTAGCAAAACTATCTGGAGCCTTCCACATCATTACATCCAAAGGAAAAATTAATTACTAAACTAGATATAATATCAAATATGAAGAATTTGCTCGGATTAAAATGTATGGTGACCTGTCAACTGTATAGATGTTGACCCGAAAAGTCTAACTACCAGGTACCATGGGACCCACACTGGTTAAAATAGTTAGCAACAGTAAAGTACCTTATAAAGAGAGATTACTGTTTATCGTAATAATTTTTAAGAATTTATCAATGTTAAGTTTGATAAAGGAAAATAAACAAATAATATGTTAATAATAGTTTTGAAAAAAGGAACTATTTCAAATTAAGCTTATTTTGCATTTTAATAATGGTATTTCTTGCGTTTTTATCTTTCTTTTTAGAATTTTTTCAAGCCTATTCTTGCTGAAAAATAGCACTTTAACAGATTTTCAAAAAAAGTACAATAAATGAAACAATATTAAATAAACCTCAAATTCAAATTAAAACCATAGTTACCAGAAGTTATGATTGTCATGTGACCCTAAACCTTAATTTGGGAAAAATTTGTTTTCAAAAAAGATTCAAAAATAGAAATCCTAAGGAAGCGTAGTCGTGCATAAATTTCTGATTTCTTATCCATCTTTACTTTTTTGGAAAGAAATTATTTTAGTCCACTCTTAAAACGTTTAAAAGAATGAATTTTATTATATTATAGTAAAATAAAACGATGATCAATCAACTTATCATCAGTCGGTCTTATTTCATAAACTGCTATTAATTGCGTGCACTCTGCCCAAATAATTTCCAAAGTTATAAAATATTTAAAAATTTATGACTCAAAAACTATTTCTCATAGAAATATGGTTTAAATAGGAAAATATTCTCCTTAACATTAGCTCTAAATCGTTAAATATTGTGATCATAAGTGACGCCACTAAAACGTGATGAAATAAGCGCAAATGGAGAAATGGGCACTCATTCATTCAATCAAGCAAAGGGATAGGTTTGTCGCAATACTCCCTAATTCGAAGACAAAGCTTGTACTAGTTGACACGTGTTTCTCCTTATTTG